>NC_134834.1:150810676-151111429 GCF_004210375.1 Tachypleus tridentatus
GTAAAAAAAAACCATTATTCTTAATCATTGTTGTCTGTAAGTAAAATATCAGCATTAAATCTGATTCATGCCTGTTGACAACTTGAGGTTCTAGATATGTGAGATATGAGGAGATAATGTTATTACTAATTTTGTTAGGTTATGTAAATCTTTGGTAAAAGACACGTTTATTGTTTCAAATTCTTTGCAATATTCAGTTTTTTTCCACCGTGAACAGACAGGGTACCAACTAACTGACTTAACATTACTGTGGATTGGTAAAGTTATAGTAAACATGGGAATGTAACTTTGTTTCTGTCAATCACTTAGGGCTGTTATAGTAAACCAATCCTTTAACACTTGTATACAAGCTTAAGAAATACTTTTAACATTGTGCTGAGCTGTAGAGTGTATATTTAGTTGCACAAACAAATACACTTCATCTTATTTAATGCTTTAAACATATTTTCACTGTAGTCTGAGATTTAAGGGAAAATTATGTCTCAGGTATGCATGAGGTCAGGCATTGTAGCAGTTGTAACTTTATTAAATCCATTGATGTATTTTGTACAAAGTAAGAAACACATTTGATTGTCCCTAAACAGCTTACATTTTAGGTTTTCTTAGGATATATATATATATCTACATTTACATTTATACAAAATTTATTATTAATTTATGCCTGTATACACACAATGTTGGGCTATTATGACTAGTGCCATTCCTGTGATAAGATATTTATCTACTGAATTTAATTAGCTCCTGTTTACTATTGGTTTAGAAGTTTGTTCTTCACAAAATACAGATTAATAAGACTAGAAAAGGAAATATGTCACAACATTAAAACTATTACATACTTGAGAATTAGGTTTACAGGTGTGAAAAGGAGGCTTAAAGTTTGTAGAACAAACATTAATGTTTACCACTAGAAATACGTGTATACATCCCAGAATTGTACCATGTTGACCACATTACAAGCTAGATGATGGCCCCAACTTAATTAAAACTGAGATTTGTGGTGGGTTTTCACCCAGTATAAAAATCACAGCTGCCTGTAGGCTGTTATGGCAACAACTGCCATGTGATGCAGTGCATATATTATTTTGTAACTTAATCATGGATAGGTAAGGGAGCTAGTACATTATTTTAGATTGGTGAAAGTAAGATACTTCCTCTATTTATAATGTGCTGCTTCATTGGTTAACTGTCTGGTAAGATCCCACTTTACTCATTTCTGTTGAACCACCACAAACTTCCCATCTTCTTCAGTAAAGTACAATTTCCACTTCATGACTCAACACTGTAGTCACACTTCCCTAGAAAAAGAATAATTCATAACTGGTTAATTATTTTATGTATTTGATACACAATTATGTCGTAGTTTACTCTGACTATAATAGTAATAGTAGAAGAATATAAGTAGCACTTACGAAGCTTCAACAGAGTAACTATTCAGAATCAACTCCTTCATTCTACGAAGATCTACCTTATTGCGTTGGTTGTGTCCACTAGTCAGTTTAATCTGAACGGATGAAATGCCATCTCTGACCTCACTCACATCAAGCTCAAAGTTTGGTGTCACAGGTTCAGGGTCTGTTGATGAAGTTCCAACATCCCCATTGATCATGATCAGATGCTGACCAGGTTTTGATTCTGTCATTGGTTCTTGTTCTCCTGTACTGAGGAAAGAAGATGTACTGCTTTCCACACCACTGGAACAAATAGATTCAGAACTAAGGCATGTGGAAGCACCGGTGGCTTTCATTAACTTTCCTGAACCCAAACTGTTGAAGTTTTCTTTAGACTCATAGTTATTCCAAGAGAGTCGTTTATGGATCGTGTTGTCTTGTTTACTTTCTTTTTTCAGGGTTTCCACAGTATCTGCTGTATGGTAACGCCTTTCATCACGGGCTGATCTCTTAATGTTCAGTCTGCGACCACTTTCTTTGCTCGAGTCGCATTCAGTAGGTGGCACTTCACTTGGGGGTGCCATGATGCTTACTTGTCCAGATAAATGTCTTGTTTTTAAAAGAGGTGGTTTGATAATCAAACTTTGTGGCTGTATTTCTCCATCAGAGGGTGGTGACTTTTTTCTGAGTTGAGTTTCTGGTGCTAGAGAGCTGTAGGGTGGTGGAATAATAGGAACCTGTTGTAGAGAAATGGGCTGTTTAGTGTTGGTACGAGATAACCTATGAACATGTAAATATTGAAGTATTTGTAGAATTGTTGTTCACCACAGTAAGTACTCCTTTAGACATGAACTTGGCCCTAAAGTAATGTTTCATATATTTGTTTCTCCTATTCAGCTTTGTAAGATTCTGAGACTATCACAACATGACAAATTCATAAACTCACTAAAATTAGCAGCCCTTAAGAAAAACTGAATAGAACTTCATGGTTATTTTTCTTGCACTACAATAAACAATGCTCTTGTCATCACCTCAACAGTAGTAGTTTAGTGATTTAAAACTTTACAACAAAATGTTTTAAACAGGTGAAAACTTGGATTGATCTGTTATCAGTAGTATTGAAAATCAGATAATTAAAGATACAGCTCAACTAGTTGTACATAATCCTTAAACAGGGAGATCCTATGTTTAAATTTCTTTACCTCGCATCCTTACTCTGTTTCTTGAACAGATGGAAATGACATACATATGAAAGAGAGTTGTTTTCTACTACTCCCAACTACCTAAAACAACACAATCTCTAAAACTTTTGTGGCACCACTGAAGGTAAACTATTTTATAGGCTGACTACCCTGGTAGAAGACTACCTACCTTCAGTCTACTTGTGTGTTTTATTATCTACAAGTCCTGGTCATTGTCTTCTTTCTTGTGATGATGTGTAACACATAAATTCATAATGATTGTAGTTGAAGTGTCTGCACAAACGTGGTGTTTGGTACCATATATCAGTGGTCATCATCAACAGTGGATGTTGGTAGTACCTTGAAATAACTTCACTAACACATACAGTTTCAAACATGAAGTTCTGTTTACTTCTGGTTTCATGTGTCTCATGAATGAAGATTCCTTTATTTGAAGAAATATTTCATTGTGTGCTGAGGTCTGTTTTATTAGCTGTCCATCATCCATGTTGTTTCATGTAGGTAAAGCACCTTACATCATTTGGTTATTTAATTTGTGCAACTAGGTGACATACCATGAAACAAAGATGTTAGTGAAATGTTATTTGAAGGAACTACCAACCTCCATATTGTTTTGTAGTTATCACTTCATGCTATAAAATGTTATTTCTATTTTTAAAGTAACTGTTTAGACACAAAGGAAAAAAATGGACTTTCAGACTGTGCCTACAGTTGGTATCTAGACACAGTATGTGGAAAGTTTTTATCCAACTCCTAGGTAGCTGGTGTAATAAGTAAACCCAGATCTTTTCACTTGACTGCTTTATCTAAAGGTTCTCTTGTAAGGCTACAAGAATAATTAAGTTGTAATAAAGTATATATAACCTTACATAAGAATAGAAGATCAAAAGAAACCCCTGGTTTTTTTAACAATAGTTTTATGTAATGAATTAATCACCTTCAGTAATTGTCAGCCACTACTAATTACTTTCTCCTACATGCTAGTTAAATGATATTTTATTGGTGACCACGATATCTGAAACATTAGCAACTAGCCTATCTAGATTTATTCTTACACAACGATCAATATATATTTTTTAAAAGGGGATGAGATGGGGCGGCTAATACAATAAGTAATGGTTCTGTCCTTAGTTTTTCTTACTTCGTTCCTTCATTTATTTTATAAATTTTACTTACTTGAACAGGTCGTGGCATTTGGTGTTTCTCTACACTACCATGCTCTACACTCAAGGTGCTTGGGGTTGGCTCACTAGGGTCCACTCCTCGAAGAAAAAAGTTTCTTCTGTTAGTTCGTGGTGATGTCACCGTGACACTGACCGGTCCAGAGCGTGTTTCAAAACTATGTGCACGAGGTTTGTCATTGCTGTTATCATTAGCTAAGCTGGGATTCCTTAGGTCACCTAGTTCAAAACTAGTGGCTTTGTTTTGATTCTGACTTGTCTGTAAAAACCAATAACTGGTGTTGAGATCTTTTGAGAGGGTGGAGTCACCAAGAACAAGCACAGAACATTAACTTACAATTCACCAAGATGTCTTCCCACTTATAAAAAAGGAAAGAACTGTTTCAATATAATTGTATAAATATTCAAATTGATAAGACATACAGACAGTTAGTAAAAAGCTGACTGCTGTTAGATTTATAGTCATGTTTTGTGTATTATGACTAAATCTGGTGTTTTCTTATAGTGAAGCTTATTTCTTCTTAGAAACTACCTTTTCAATAATAACATTGTCTTACTGGAGATACTGTGAGTCCTCCAACTGAGGACGTGGAAGCTGGATCACTGGAAATGTCTACAGATCCACTGTGAGAATGAACCAAGCTAGACTGACTAGAACTCTGAGGAGAAAGTACATTCAAGGTTCCAAGTAGAAAAGGACTACCAAAGCCTTCATTTTCTTCATATTCATTTGACAACAACTGGAGACTGGGCTGATGTTGGGAAGTACGTTTAGCTTCCTGGTAATCTTCCTGAGGAAGGGAGAGACAATCTTGCTTACGTGGAATTTAAGTAGTGAGATTAAATTTGACAAGACTTGCATGTAACCAGTGATAATACTGTGTCTCATTATTGCCATTAAAATGTCAGAATTGAAATCTGACAGCTAAGAGTTTTGTTCTATATGAAAGTAACCAATCAGCAGAAGGATGGTAATATGGGTCAACAAACCTTACCTGGGCTTTTCTGATGTTGTCAATCCAGTTCCTGGGTTCCTGAGTGTACAGGATGAAAGCTGCTGTGACAACACAGAACTCGTTTAGATAAAGAACCAATAAACCTCCCCCATCTTTCAGTTCCCGAACTTTCAGCCGTTCAATCAGATAAGGTTGCCGAACAATCCTTACCTTGTCACCTTTCTTACCCACAGCTTTGCATATGAGAAACATGTCTGTGAAGAGAAAGCAGTGAACGTCCACCTAATGGAGAAGAACATGGATGGATTAGTGTTGAGGTTTAAGAACTTCTGTTAATAGGAAACTAAGACAAGTTTCAAGTAGTTAATTAGTGTACTTGGAAGTTATTATAGCTTGTATAAACATTTGTATGTTGAGCTCATGTGATGATGGAAAGATTAATTATTGATCTTAAAATAGTTTATGGATAGAAAACCTCTTACCTGTGTGTTTGCAGATAATACTACATCTGAAGATGATTACAGTTTTTCTGTCACAAATTAGGTAAAACGGTAACTGATGGAAGTTCTCAATTTCTGCTTGGGATCTAATGGCTACAGTCAAATAAGACTGTAAGGAAGCTGTCCTTAATTGTATTGGTATGAAACTTGGAAAATCAAACTAAAATCTGTGAAAGGTTTCGTTTATCTAGGTGTACATTTTAGTTTTATTACAAATTCTTATAAAAACCAAAGTTTGGGCTTTATTAAAGATGGTAAAACATTACAACAAAGATTAGCCATGGCAAAGAACTAATATTGACTTCACTACTCTACCATCTATCTGATCATGGAGAACATTCTTTAACAATACACGACCTTTCTGGATGGAAAACTGCAGGAGTGAAAACACCCACTTTCAAATCAATAGCTTGTGATACAGAGATGGTAGTTAGTTGTATAGTCAGTGGTAGATAAACGCACTTTATTTCTCAAGGACTAAAATAATGAATCCATTAAATAATCTAAAATGATGGATTATTCTTTATGTACCATTAAGAAACTGTCTTTTTTAACCAACAGTTTTATTTATCTATGGCAATATTTTCAAAGCCTGTAATACTTACTTCACATTTAAAGACTTCTGTCTTTAATTATAATCATTGAATAAAATCAGAGCTATTCTGCCTCCTCGTCCTAATGTTGGAACACTGAAATACAGGCTGTAGTGAGTGAACTATAGAGACAAAGACAACTTGAATAGCTTCTTCAGAATGTTTTTTGTGAGTAAAATGAAGATACCTCTTGCTTGAACATATCCACTTGAGTTGAATGTTGAAACAGCTGGTTCTTTACACACAAAAATTTTATGTTATGTACATAATGCTACATTGGTTCCACTGCCAGATGGATACTGACTCCAATATACATCCCTTCTGTGAATGTGACAGAATTGATTGCTAAAAATAGTGTATGACTTTTGAGTGTGTGTGTGTGTTTTTCTTATAGCAAAGCCACATCGGGCTATCTGCTCAGCCCATCGAGGGGAATCGAACCCCTGATTTTAGCATTGTAAATCCGGAGACATACAGCTGTACTAGCGGGGGGCGACTTTTGAGAAGTGTATCAAATAAGCTCAAACAATGACGGAAACTTATGGTACCTTGCTAGAAGATGAGTCTCGGAGCTTGAGTCCAGCACTTTCCACAATAAGTTGTCTTGTCTGTTGGTCACTACATCCAGGCATGGGCTGGGTAAGGTCAAGATTCAAATAGTTCTGCTCACGTAGGGTCTGAAAGAACAGCAGGTTTAAGAAAAGCACAGGTTAGGAGGTAATAAGTAACTGGGGTTTCCTTTCTGACTAAAAATCTTATCACATATTTATCAAATTTTTGGTGAATTAATACACAGTTTTATACTAATACTTAAAATGAAAATAACCCACCTTCTCCACTTCTTCATTGATGTTATCAATAACATCATAGCTTTCTATCCGACTAAGGATCGAGGCTAATCGTTTCTTTTCGTGATGGTGAGATATACTTGAGTTAACATTCTGAACAAAAGATTCCACACTTTCTTTCTGACAAAAACCAACAAAGAACAATGCTGAGTTTGTTCCCACCTTCTATGTGTTTTTAGTGAATTACTAAACATTGTTACACTAAGAATGAAGAGATTAAAAATACAATAATGGATTACAGTACAAACAGCTTAACAGTTTTCAGGCATACAGAGATTAAAATAATACTATTTTATGTGCTATAGATGCACGTTGTAGGGTTTCTTAAATATCTAAAAGTTAAACATAAAAAACTTGAAAATTGACATACACAGTTTAAAATATTTTTTTTTCAAGACAGTAACAGGGTGCCTAAGTTATTTCATGCATTCCATTGCTTATAACTCCCAGGTAGTATATGAAAGGGTTCAAAATTGGAAACACATACCTGTATTGTGCTGGGTGGAATTAATCCATGTGCACTGGTTGCATGACCCCTTGGTGACCTGAAGGTAGCTTTGTGGGTTAAGTTTATCATTGGAGCATCTTATTTACATGTTAACTAATGTTATTTTACCTTATGTGAAAGAGGAATGCAGAAGAACCCTATCTTCTGCAACATGGTGGTAACCCACCATCACGTTACCAGCACTGATGAAATGGCTATACAAGTGCTTTTGAGCAATTAGCATTTCTTACAATCTCAAACCAACAGGTTTCTAGTTACCAAGTAATCTGAACAGGTTGGATGTACTCTTGTTGTCTGCACATAACTGTTGAACTTAGTTTTCTATTGCACATGGTAACAAAGCTCTAAATGATTTTGGTTGCAGATAACAGTAAATAAACCATGGAATTATTTTTTAGTTCTTGTAGTTAACAGTTGTACTTCCAGATAATGTACATGTTTATAACTTACTAAGATATATTTTCTGTATAGTATAGTCTTCCTTAACTAAGAAATTCAAAGAAAGCAATTTTTACCCACAAGATGCATGCAATAGAAGGTTGTTACATGCAGACTTGTCAGTTCAATAGAATATTAAATCCAGGTTATTTCAATAGCCCTTTAGTATTAAGAAACAGAATTGACAAACTGTGTGTGCATATTAATTTCAGTGTTTTTAATACATTGTATTTAAGGTGATAGATACAATGTTTGTCTGACAACCATAATAGCCTTCATGGCCTACCATTTCTTCCAAGATTTGTTTATGCTCTTTATCATCAGTTTTCTTCTGTATGGCCTTCAGAAGGAGAGGGTACTTGGTCAGTCGCTGAACTGGCTTGACCAGGAGATCAGTAAGCTGTAGTCGATCACACTCCTTTCTGGTCTCACACCACTGGAAGATGAAAGACCAATTTCACTTACACAAAGGGTATGATTTATATGAACACTAATTGCTTAGAGAGACCATGTAAAAAATAAAAGAATACTGTTCTATTTCAAGACATTACAATAAAGGAGAGAAAGCCTGAAACATAAAGACTAAAAATGTACAGAATCACTGGTGCCATCTAATGGCTACTCTGATAGTTTAAATAAGATGTTTGTGTTGTGGAAAATTTACCACTTACTGTAACATAGGATTTAAACAGCTCATTTTCCTTGTTCTTGTCTTTCACATACTGTAGGCAACAGTCATGTTCTGTACAGTACTTGATGTATGGCTGGAACAGCTGGTCGCACTGAAAGGTCAACATACTTCATTACATTATAGGCATTCACACGACTGTATTGTACCACTTAAGTATAACTAATAGTAGTATAACATACCTTTAACAATCCATCTTTCATGAGAAGTGGGTTTAAGGGCTGCTTCGTAGACCTACTGCTGTTTAACATGGGAAGGAGTTGATCGACCCAAAACTGATGGTTTGCTGCGTAAACGTCTTGAATGTTACAGAACAGCTTATGTGTGTCAATCTGAAAAGATTTATATTAGGCTTAACAATGGCATTCAGGAACTTGTATGTTTAGTTTACCAACTTGACTTTTGTTATAGACATGTACATCATGTTTCAGACATTTACCTAACATATATGATGATGATATTGTCTTTAAACTAAAACTGATTTAAGTGGCTTGGCTACACATTTTTACATCTTTTTAAAATAAATGAAACAAACTCAATGATAATTTTGCATTAAGTCTTGAAACAAAAACAAGGTTTTCCTGAGTCTTTTTTGAACATATACAAAAAGAACTTAATGTCACTTTCTTTCAAAACTTACTCCAAAATTTACTTCGTAAATTGTTTTTGGCATTAGCTAAAGATATGAATACCTAATCCAGGTTGCACAAATTAGAACAAGACACAAATAGAGAGATTACTGGACACTGTTGTCAAATTAGAACATGGACTAACTAAGGTAGACACACAAGTAGAGAGATTACTGGACAGTATTTATTATTGTATTATCATACTTACTTCATTGAGTATCCCCTCACACTGCAGGTTACACAAACAGGTTAGGAACAGCTAGAAAAGGAAACAACTCATTCAAACAACATTCTTAACCCAATCAGATATCTGCTGATCCTTTTCCTACCCAAACAATCATTATTTCAATATTCTTTTTTCTACTGAGGTATACATAAGATATATGTATATATACTACTGAAAGCCATGTACTAACAAGTGATGTGCAATAAGACATTACAACAAATTAAGTTCTAACATTAGAACTTAAACCTACTCAACTACACAATGTATTTCTCTCAGTAACTGAGTATACAATAAAATGATTTAAACATTTCATTGATATTATTCTTCAATATCACACACACACACATCTCTATACAATGTCACCATGTTATATTTGAATATAATCTAGCATGAAATTGCACACCTCTAGATAAAAGATAATGTCTGATGTTAAATAACACTTACATCAGTGATGACTTTTAGTCTTTTTATGAAGAATATTTCTGTTTGAAGAAGTTCCCAAATAGCATCCTGTTGGTTTTTCATCTTGTCACTCAGATCCTGAAAAATAAACATGATCCAATTTCATTTAAATTTAATACACAAATACACTTTGTCAAGTGGATAGAAGTTAGGAAGTACTACACTGTAAAACAAACAATACAAGTAACTTGTGAATGTGTCATTTACAGCAAGTCTTGTGGCAAGAAGTTAGGAAGTACTACACTGTAAAACAAACAATACAAGTAACTTCTGTGTGTATGATTTACAGCATGTATAGTTAGGAAGTACTGCAGTGTAAAACAAGAAAGAATACACGTGACTTGTGTGTGTGTGTATGATTTAAATTAGACAATACTAGATTTACCTGCCAGTTCTCTACGATTTCTTTCCAGTGATTTTCTAGCTTGTAAGTATCTTCAGTTGAAAGGTTAAAGGTTAACAACCCTGGTTGTAGTGGTATACCTTGGGCACTGTAGTCATTCAACAGATCAATCAGGAGTTCCATCTTATCTTTACCCTAGTAAATAATACAAGACATCGTTTAAGGATATAACAAGTGATTTGTTGTAAGTTAAATATATAACATCATTTATTAATAACTTGTCGACTATACCACAGAATGAGGAATATTTAAATTCGACTTTAAGATTACGTTACACAAAATAACTGCGTTGGTCTGTAGTTTGTACCTGACTGATGATAAGACATGATCTGTGTTTGACGCTGTTTAAAGTTTCTACATCTCATAGTTTTAATATCTTTAGTAACTGATACAAAATGTGACATCTTGGAGATCATTAATAAAGACCAGTTTTGTTTTTTGTTACTATCTCCTCATAACGATAAAAGGGATTCCAAATTTAACGTGTAATAATATGTTCTACAATCAGAACCTGTCACGTCATTAACACATTTACCTCTTCATATTTAAGTAATAAATGAGTTCTGTTTAACTTCTGTAAATAGTTAATGTAACACCAACCATCCGACCACTCACAATATAACATTCATTTTGTGATGCCAACCATCTAATCACTCTTAAGTAATGCTGCTATTATGAAAATGGGGATTACAAGTCCATAACAATATATTTAGAGAAGAGAAAAAAATTCTATTCCTATTTCGAACGGCCGTGAAATTCTTTAAGATTAACTTGTTAAAAATTACGGTTGTTCCAGCTACGTACAGTCTCTCTGGAAGAAGAAATATTTCCCGTAAATCACAACTCCAAGGAGTTTCGTGAGATAACTGATTTCTCTAAACTCCAGAACCATCTTGATTATTTTTTTTTGCTAAATACGAAAACGGACAAAATTTCAAATTAAAAATAAGATTTACGTTCATAATACAAACTTTTTTTTGGCCTACAGAAAGAAAAATGACCTAATGTGCTATACCTGTAATCTAACCTCCTAGATTACAATCAGTTAAACAGTTGCTTGATAACCGTTGTCACGTAGGTTTTTACTCCTAATGATGGTAACCTAAAGTTACCAAATCGTATAGCCTTTAATTTTGGCCACAGCAAAAAAAAGTTAAACGTTATTGTTATTAATTTTAATGTATATTACATAAGCTGTCGTAATTAGATCTTAGTCAAATTTTCATCATAAAGGGAAGTAATTTTAGGAAAACAATTATTTCATACTTTTACGATTGTTGGATATATCATTTATTTTTTCTATATGTTATAACGTAAAGGGCACATCTGGCAAAGACAAAGAGATCATCGTATTAAGTGTTTAGTTTTAAAAAATGTTCAAACAACCCTTTAAAGTTTTTGAATGAAATTACTTTTTCAGTATATTTTATTAAATGAATATGATATTTAAAAATGGGGGATGTAAGTGTGTGAGTAGCCAAATTTTTAAATAAATTGCCAAGTTTTAGATCTTTTGTCTTTTATTGGTGTTATAAGCACAAAGCTATACAGTGAGCTATCCGTGCTGTGTCCACCACACGTTTTGAAACCCGGTTTTTAGTGTTATAAGCCTTCATACTTTCCATCGGGGAAGCTATATTTTTTAACATTAAAGAAACAGGTTTTTAATTTACAAGCATCAAAAACCTTACAAACATCTACTAAATCTCAATGAAATGTGAGATAAGTTTTCGATGCGCCCTCTATTTAAAATCTCTGTCAAAACATAATAAGGCTTAAACCTTTCAAGTTTGATGAATAATGAATTTTTCTATATCGCATTACCGTTTCACTATCGCTGAATATGTGGTAAAAAACAAAACTTACTGCGGGTAATGCTATAGAAGAACAAATATATAAATAACGCTACTATTATGAGTGTGTTTTAGCTTAACCATTCAGAATTTTGCTTAAGTTACTTATTTATCGATTTGTTAATTTTTTTTTGTAAACAATCGACACTGGTTAAATGTTACCAAGGAGAAACAAACAACTTTAATATGCATGTCAATCAACAGATATCAAAATGGTCAAACGTACATACACAGAAAGCCTTAAACTGCTTAACAAAAGAAGGTTCCTCAAAAATAAACAAGCATCTCTAGAAACCTGTGTGGTAACTGATACAACTTAAATTACGATTTATGCTTACGAAACATCATTCCCAATTCCACTACTTTTATATTGTAGTAGCGAGCAAGTATTCTACCCACATCCCATACTATACCCTAACTTTACATTTCATAGTTAACTGAAATAAATAAATTTTACGAAATCAAGCTTGACCAACAAGGAGGCAAAAAAGTCTAGCCAGTCAGACGTCGGTAAATTTCTTTGTGAGCCAATCAAAATTAAGATTATTCATGAAATCAACATTTGGTGTATTCAAATAATAATTATTGATAACAATCAGTAGGACTAACAGTAACATGACGTTGCAATAATTGGTTTTATCTTATGTCGCTTACCAACAAAAATATAACGTAACGTTGTTAGCCTACGAACTAAAAGTACAAAACGAAACGTATAGATAACTGGAGAAATATTTGTTAATTTATTAACCTGTTCAGTGCCGTAGACGAGATAACTCGTCCAAGCCGATCGGTAACACAGTGCCACCTAGAAACGTTTCATGTTTTTTACATATTTCTTCATTTTGTGTACTACTATAAGTTTGGCTTAAAGAAACAATAGTATTTGTTGCTTATTTCCTTTGTTTTAAAAATTACTAAATTTTGCTATTAAAAAAACTCCGGCATAGGTGCTGAAATACTTGGCAGTTAACAAGTTAATTTAGTCCCTGTTGATTAAAAGGATTATTTTTGATTAAAAACGTTGGTGATAACATATATTGATTCAGAAACGATTTAAGTTCAAAACTGGATCGACATTTTTGCTTTCATGATAAATTTTACTCACCTAGCTCTAGGCTAGATGATCCTACATTACGTTTTTACTTTAGGTTTATGATACCAACACTCGCTACACCTATAAGGTTTCACAGACCCGTCAATAAAATCGTAATAGGTAGATAATAACGAAGTATTCTATCTGGATAAATGCATTTTAGTTTTTATGACTACTCCATTTTAAGAAATCAATTGTGACGTGATACAGTTTTTTTTATAAAGGTTAGATGTTTAAGCCCTTCCATTTTGAGGATGTAATACTTTCCCATAATACTGAGGCCGATTTTCTACTTATAAGTGACCTTTGATCCATGACTTTCAAAAGTTATTATCTAGAACTTTGTATGTAGTGCTTTTATAAGTTTTGTGAAATTCCATCCATCCATGCAACCCTGAGAAGGGTTCGGACAGACAAACAAAAGATGGGCAAAAATCAATATGCCTCGAGTCCAATGCTTCACAGTGGGGGCATAATATTACATCTGTTATGTTTTTAGCCCAAAACATTTGTTGTTAATAGGATTTCTGTATCGAACCCTCTGCAGGAATCAAACCAAGTAATTTAGAAGCTTTCAGTATTACTGCTGAACCAGCAGGAGAGGGGAGTGTTTGCTAAAAATATCAAGGCTTAACAATTCAGGATTTTGAAAAATAACCAAGTTTCTGATACATGCCTCAACTGGTACTATCTTATATAAAAAAATAAGTTATAAAGAGTAAAGACCTTACAGAATAACAGATTTTCATCAGGTTAATATTTCCTGTAAATTAAATGCCACTAGGAAGGTGGTGAAACATTACTAGAAGAACACTTAGACTATCACTCATTTTTTTCGTCAAAAGATAGTGTTTGGACTTCTAGGAACACGAAAGAAAAATCTTCCTAAAACGTTCCACAAATTATTATGCAGCAACTGATTTTTTTTTTTAATCTGGAAAACAGATAAACTATGATACACAAAAGAATTCAGAAAGTTTTGCACCTTTCAATTCTTTCCACTAAAACTTACGACAATGTTTAAACAGTGATAAACTGTTCTTGAACAAATGTTTTGCATTATGAATGGAACGATCAACTTATTTGACTTTTTTTATCTGACACTATTTTAAATCCGAATAAACATGATTATATCATTATGTGTCTTGATGTTTTAAAGTCGGTAAAGGGTGTTTTCATTAGATATAATGTACTTGAGATTATTTTCGCGAAAATCTAAAATAACAGTACAAATCTAATGAAAGTATGTAACATCTGACCAGATCGGAAACTCTTCTTGATATCTTAACAATAATAAGTCAATAGATCTAGAAACTGAACCTTGGAATAGAGATTCTTCACTTAACTTATAATCAGAGAGATAATAAAGCACTGCAGATACTTTTAGTAAAGGTTAACATTATACACTGAAAATGTTTCAACTTTTTTACGACCAGCTAGCCTAATTATGCCCATCATCTTATTGTTTTATATAAAACGACTTAAATATCTAAAGCGTACAAAATGTTACGTTTTATTAAAAGAAACATTATAATACTGAGTAAACAATATTATATCACTAACGTTTTGGATCCGTTAATTAAAAGTGTTTAATATTACAGAAAGAGTTGCTTCGTAAACTAGACCGTCTCTTTTACTGCTGTGTGTCATTACGTTTTCCCTGCGTGACAAGCCCATACTGCTGAGTAAATATTTCTACAGGGGTAGAAACATTTATTACTCGTAGCCTCCAGTTAATACAGCATCATTCATTAGCGAACCTGTCTGTACCAGATTCATTAATCCTAGCCTCCAGCGGAGAAACGTTTTTCACACAAATGTAATAGAAACGTGGAATTTAAAATGTAAAGAACAAGAGTTCAGTCACATTTATCATAATAAATGGACTAATGTATGATAAACAACCGAGTTTTTGGTTTCTACATATGTTTGCGTATTAACAGTCAGTGGTTGTTGTCTTATATGTATACTATACTCCAGCGGTACACGTCTATATAACAAACAAAAACGTCGTTTCTTCATTATTAAATAACATTTGGGTATCGACATGTGTTGTTATAAAGTGGAAATACCATTCCTTTATCTTGAAAACAAACTTTCTTGTGATAATGTCCTGGAAATTTGAAGGGCATTTCAACTTTTTAACTCTGAGGTTCAGCCCAGATAGTGGAAAAATAAAGGGCGTTACACCTTTTTAAATTCGAGGTTTAGATTATATAACGGAAAAATGAAGGGCGTTACACCTTTTTAAATGTGAGGTTCAGCCCAGATAATGGAAAAATGAAGGGCGTTTCAACTTTTTAAATCCGAGGTTCAGACTATATAATGGAAAAAATGAACAGTATTTTATATTTCCAAAGTTTACGTTCAGTCTTGACGATAATAAAGTGATTCTTCGCGAAGTGATGATTAACCAATTAAAAGCACTCAGTAATATACCCCAGGATGTCTGCTAACTCATCACTGATTTCTAGATGGCAGCACTAACGATAATTAAACCCAAACTCACAGTTTTAGAGGTGTTGGAGAAAATCCCCGATTTCCTGCTAAGAGTTGATCGGCCTTTTGATGATTTCAATGTAGAATCCTGTGGTGTTGTCTGAGTGGAATCACTCAGTTCTTCTGTCGATATCACCAGCCCCTGCTTCCGTCCTCCACGTTGACTCTAGAAAAAGAAACTCATATTTGTCCATTCTTATCTTGTTACTCAGCTGAAAATACATACTACACTCAAGATTTCTTTGTTATTTCCGTACGACAATAACCCTTTAATAAAATAACAACTATATCTTGGTTACCAAACGAGTTCCAATTGGTTTGTCTTAAGTACAGTCATTTATTAAAGACAAGGTTACACAACAACAAGGAACCGCTAGACTTCTAACGAACATAGTAGTGGCTTGTCCCATCGATATAGATCTGAAATTTTCTAGATATTAGCGATCCAAAATTATAAAAATCGTAATATGTCCTTTAGCAAGACTCGCGGAGATAAAGATTACTGATCCAACTAGGATTTCGTCTTGTTTGTTAAGCACACGGCCACACGATTGGCTAACTATGCTCTGCCAACCATGGGTATCGAAACTCATTTTCTAATGTTTAAGTCCGCAGATATAAAACGCTATGCACTGGAGGGAAGGGAAGGGAAGGGAAGGGAGGGGAGGGGAGGGGAAGGGAGGGCGAGTTCAGTCTTTAACTCCCACAAACAACAGCTAAAAGCTTGTTTAGTGCCAGGCCTGGCATGGCCAAGCGCGTAAGGCGTGCGACTCGTAATCCGAGGGTCGCGTGTTCGCGCCCGCGTCGCGCTAAACATGCTCGCCCTCCCAGCCGTGGGGGCGTTATAATGTTAGGGTGAATTCCACTATTCGTTGGTACAAGAGTAGCCCAAGAGTTGGCGGTGAGTGATGATGACTAGCTGCCTTCCCTCTAGTCTTACACTGTTAAATTAGGGACGGCTAGCACAGATAGCTCTCGAGTAGCTTTGTGCGAAATTCCAAAAACAAACAACCTTGTTTGGTGTATAATCACAGACATTACATAACAGATAAGATCGACTGTATAAAGGTGGGGTGTACACAATGTACAGACGTCTCTTGTGAAACTTTACCCACATTAATTCCAAATCTGGATAAAGATTAAATAACAGTTAACATATAAATTAAGTCAAATGTAAACTGTATAATCTCGGACTTTTGTTATGTCGGTGTTGTATAATATGGCGAAATTTGCTATTACTGTGTCTCTACAGCCTTTAGAAGTCCCGGTGAATTACATATTCAATTAACTTCATTTTAGAAGTTCTGGTGAATTACATATTCAAATTACTTAAGTTTGGAAGTCCCGGTGAATCACATATTCAATTTACTTCACTCTGGAAGTCCCGGTAAATCACATATTCAATTTACTTCACTTTGGAAGTCCCGGTGAATTACATATTCAATTTACTTCATTTTAGAAGTTCTGGTGAATTACATATTCAAATTACTTCACTTTAGACGTCCCGATGAATTACATATTAAACTTACTTCACTTTAGAGGTCCCGGTGAATTACATATTTAACTTGCTTCACTTTAGAGGTCCCAGTGAATTAAATATTCAATTTACCTCACTTTAGAAATTCTGGTGAATTACATGTTCAATTTACTTCACTTCAGAAGTTCTGGTGAATTACAAATTCAACTTACTTTACTTTAGAGGTCCCGATGAATTATTCATTAAACTTACTAAAGTTTCAAGGTATTTACGAATCTTACAAAAGTTCATACTTTATTCACACTTAAAGTTTACGTTTATAACAAACTTATGTAATGTTGTTATTTCACATTGTTTAATACAGAATGGTTTTCTATATCCTGTTTAACGAACATTAGTCGTTTCTTCATGAAGTACGTAAAAGAGAGCTTCATTATAAAACGTGATTAAAACCCACGACATCTATCGACGTAGTTAATCCTACATGACGTCACTAGAGTATGTATTTGACGTCCACGGTACTTTTGCGCTAAGTCCACATGCTTCACGCTCTGGTAAGCTCGTGACATTGCTTTTACAGACATCTGCACGCGCTTGTAAGCTCACGTCGTTACGTGGTTATACACCCTTCGTATATGTTTTATTCCCTTTCAATACTATTACGTAAAAGCCAGGACTGGGTGACATGGCATTCTTAAATGTTTCTATAAAATCAAAACACCTACAAGCCTTGAAGGCATGTGAAGTATTGATGGAAAAACAAAACAAAAAACACCACCAAACATACTGAGCTTGGTAAAGTACATAATAAAAACACATACAAGCTGTTACATTTAGAAAATAAAATACACCTGTGACTACCAAAACAAACCCTTCTTTTCGATATGTCAGAGACTAAAACAGCAATTGTTTAGCATTCGGTGACAAAAACCTAATGTAACTAAATACAGTAACAGGACTTACAAAATATACAATTGATTACATAGGCCTGCGTTGGTTTTACTGTCTTAAAATGTTTACATGTTCTACAGTAACTCCTGTACCCTGAATCCGAAAATCATATCTATTTTTCTCCATCACGTACAGTTTCCACAAAACGTCATATGTACTTTTATGTAAGTGAATCATTTTCAGTGAAATCGGTTCAGGTTTATTTATGTTTAAAATGTTGACAACTACTGGTTATAGATTTCTCTAGACCAATCGCGACATGAGAGTCATTGATTGTTCTAGAACCCAAACATAATAATAAAAAATGTTCATTGTGGAAGACGAAAGAATATATAATTTGATATAAGTAAGTTTTTTGTTATTCTTGATATGTTAAAAACTCATTAAGTGACAGAAAACAATTAATATTGTTTTCGAAATTTCCTTAGCTAAATAATAGAATATCCGTTATTAAAACCAAAACAACGTTTATAAAGTTTCAAACCAATCCTGTAGCATTTGATGGATCTAAAATTCCATGAACTAAAATATTTAAATAGACTGGTATGATTATACAAATAAACTTTTTATTTTTTCATATTTTCTTTTTCATTAATATAATATTTCTTTTTATTATTATAAATTATAGGGCTATTTTAAAACGATTTCAACTATGGTTTCATGATATTAGATAATTCGTCTGTTGTTTTGTTACTACCACATTTTTTTCTAGGATGATATAGATTGCTAATTTGTAAAAAAAATTAAATTGTATTTGAAGATATTCAACCATAATTTTTCAGAGATGTTAATTATTAAACTAAACTAACTGTTATATTTTATTCTATACTAATTTATGATATACTTTAGATATTAAAACTTACCCCTGACGGTTTTCTTAATTTATCATCTTTGTTTCCTAAACTACTTCCGCTGTTACTTCTACTGGCTGGAGCCCGGCCGCTTGAACTTCCTGTACCGTTTTCTGGAGTGACAGTACCGCTTTCTACAGTATCCTTTACTATTAATAAATACACGTATAAAAGGCACAGCTAAATAGTGACATAGAAACCGGTATTGTAAAATATAGTAACAGTACGTTATACACTTACAAGTGTTTACCCCTTCCAATTTCAAGACAGAATATCTTTACGGTTTATTCTGTTTTTATTAGGTTTGTTTGTTGTAACAAGGTATGCCACAGTTTGCTTTACAGCTGGAAGAATCTTCAATCTCTTATTATTTCCATTAAATGTTTCTTGGCTTAACTCGACCGAATACAAATTAGCATTTGCTTAGCTTTGCTGATATCTGTTGTTGTATTCGCTTGTTCTTAAAATTATGATATATTTCTGGAAGACGGAAACAAAATATTAAATATCGGAAGTGTTTTACAAAAATAACTTCAGTTGAAGTAAAATAATTATAATATCTATCACTGTTTGTTAAAAGTTATGATATTCTACAACATTAACTAAATTCTGGTTACACGACATTCTATAACATTAACTAAATTCTGGTTATATGATATTCTATAACATTAACTAAGTTCTGGTTATATGATATTCTTCAACGTTTACTAAGTTTCGTTACTTTCTCACGATACAGCCAACATTTCAATACGTTGTATTAAACAACATTACGGAATATCATGAAACAAGTCCAGAGTTTAATGCGTGATAATAAAGAAAAGTTCACTATAAACCTGCCTTTCGGTTATTCTTAGAAACGTTTCGATAAAAAGTTTGCTTGTTAACGGAGCTCTCCTGGAATCAGGATCAATTTATGTGATCGAACTTAACGCTTCTATTGACTCCCCTAACAATTGATAAAACATTCCCTTTTGTAGATAACTTTTTCTCGTTGCCAAGGTAATCCACTTCGATTACAGAAGTACTAGATTTATGCTTTTAATAAATCCACACTATCCCAGTGTATTGAGATATAATGAACAACGTCAAAATATTTCCTGGTCAGTTCAGGTTTTAAAACTTCCAATCAAAACTCAAAAATCACCAGGTGATGGGAGTAAATTACGGTTGTTTGTAAAATTAAACAATTTTTTAATGTGATGGAAGTATAATCCGATAAACATAGCTATTGTGTTTGATTCAACATTTCAACGTTGGTCACATTAGGTTTCATATATTCATACTGGATAGAGGGTTCTTAACTTAGTCTTAGAAGCAAAATAAACACAGAATAGGCCATAAACTACACAGTTAACAATAACCTTAACTTAAATGGGTTGAAACTATTATAATAAAAGAGGCCAACATTTGTGGGCAAATACAATACTCCTATCAAGTAATCCAGACATGAACAATTTTGACACCATGAAAAACACAGAGAAACAAATCTGTCTATATCACTGCTTGGGACCTGCAGGAAGGTAGCAGCAAATCCACTCTAAATTGGCTTACATACAAGTGAAAATACTATATTGTGCTTAACTGATGAAAGACAAACATTACAAAACTGTCATTATTTCGGATCTGGAACTTGTAAAAAAAAAAAGTATATTTTGTATCAAATCCCACGTGAATACGGTGGAGTAAGAAAACTAAATAACCCTAAAATTATGTTTTTTGTGGCATCTTGACCCATCCTGTAATGGGAATGTTTATCAATGTGTGGTGCCTCAGACCCTTCTTACAAAATTCCAGGTAAATTACGCCCTAATAACTGCATAAACTCGTAAACTCATGATTATTTGTGAGCTCGGCCATTTACGGTGATAATGTTACTGATGAAGATTTAGACATGGTTTTCACAAGCAGGTGGATAGCCCTCGAGTAGCTGTGTGCACAATTCCAAAACAAACAAACAAACAAACAAACACAAGCAGGTGCATTAACTAATGTGTCCGTGGTGAAAACAAACGAATTCTATGGCTACGTGAACACCATGCCAAGAACTACCAAAGTCATCAATGCACAAGTTAAAGCATCGTGTGCTTATGCTCTACCAAAGTCTTACCAACTCCATTATGGATTGTTCACTACGTTTAAAACATTCGGGGCACCAATAAAAGAATATTCACGAGATGTACTTTACCCAACCTCCATTAGAACTTTTATGTTTTACGTAACAACAACAACAGTGCTAACAAGCAAAATTCTAATTACAGTCTCTATGAATTCCATCATTAAGACACGGAACTTTTCAATTGGTACATTCTATTCTTACAAGGACTCCGCAGGTAAGTAACCAAGGAGGTTGAGACAATAATTGCTTTGCAACCACCATTCAGATAACTGGTCACCGCCAGATCTCAGACAACTGAAACCTATATGGAAAAACATCTGGCATCACTGGAATTTCGAGAAATTACCCTGGACAAAAATTACAAAGATTGGATAGAGAGAAAAGCAGAAAATGTATTTCAGCACCAATATAGAGGTCAAGGATGGCAGTCATTTTAATATCATAGTAGCTACAAATGGTTTCTTCTTCAAAAGCAGTAAAACACTGGTTGGACACTTATCAGTTAAAGAACTCTAAACTGACTCCTGCAAGATAAACATTCATGGAATCAACACCTCTCACTGGAACCCCTGGGACTGACCATCTAGTACTCACCTATTTTAATGGAAGCATGATTCTAACAGGATGGCAATATTAAAAAAGTGAAACGTCGTCATCAAACAGTTTAATCAGTCTTAAGGAAGATAGGAAATGTCGCCATTAAACATAATCAACCAGATTAACCAGTCTTAAGGAAGACAAGATTAACACTGTGAAACGTCGCTATAAAAATAAATCAACCAGTTTAACCAGTATTAATAAAGACAGTATTGAACACAGTGAAACGTCGCCATTAAACTAAATGAACCAGTTTATCTAGTCTTAAAGAAGACAGTAAAACATATCCAGGTGAATAAAGTTATTAGACCTCATCACTATTACACCATTGATCTAATTAAAATCTCTACTGACTTTCTTACTAAGGGAGATATACTCAAGTATAACTGTAAATTTAAACAGCTTTATTTTAACGAAACTAAAAAACAGTGCGTTACAAATGTACTACGGAGAATATTCTTAACGTGAAAATTCTATGACCGAAAGAAACAATTAATGAATGAAGAAAATAAATACTTTTGTTTTAAATTTAATAAATGATGTTGATTGGTTATTCTACATTTAAAAAAATAATGCTGATTGATTCTTCTACATCTAATTGACAGTGTTGATTGGTTCTTCTACATTTGATACATAATACTGATTGGTTCTTCTAAATCTAAACAACGGTGCTGATTAGTTCTTCTACGTCTAAAGGATAGCGCTGATTGGTTCTTCTACATCTAACTCTAACAAACCACATTTATTCGTAATTTTACAAAAGTTAGAAACTAAAATTATTTTAATTTAAATTGTACTATTCAGAAACAGTATGTAGAATCAATAAAAAATCAACAGAAAGGAAAGCGAACGATAAAATTCCTGTTATAATTAAAACAATGTGGACAAAAACCTTATTTCAAAACAAAGACGTGTTCTTATAACGTGGTTTCTGTATTTTAAAACGAATTGTATGACGTGTCAGTAGTAGAAGTCTTAAAATAAAGGTTTACAAAGTATTTCCTTTTATAACAAACTAAAAATCATACATGTCTGTAACCGTCCATAATTAACTGTGTACAAACAGATATGTGTAATCAAACTTCAAGATTCAACGAATTAAAGAAATGGTGTATTTAAAACCAACTAAACACCTGCTGTTACAAATAACTAAGATACGAAAGGAAGAGAACAGTCCAGTCTTGAAATAAGGAAAGTACTAAAACGAAACGTAATCTAATATCCTGGATTGATTCTAGATAAAGTAGTGTAAATATAGCACAGTATCCTGGGTTGTCCACAAAATAAGGCTAACAACACTAATATCGTATCCAGGGTTGTTCACAAAGTAAAACTAACAAAATTAGTATCTTATTTAGAATTGTTCACAAAGTAAAGCTAACAACACTAATATCGTGACCAGGGTTGTCGACATAGTAAAACGAACAAACCTAATATTGTATCCTGAGTTGTCGACAAAGTAAAGCTAACAAAACTAATATCGTATCTAGAGTTGTCGACGAAGTAAAGCTAACAAAACTTATATAGTATCCTGGGTTGTCCAAAAAGTAAGGCTAAGAAAACTAATATCCAGTGTTGTCTGGAATAAAAATACACATAGAAGAAAGAGTTAAAAATTAAATAAATCTAACCTCGTATCCGAAGATGTTTACCACCAAATAGAAAACAGTCTCGGTCCGAAGGTAGAGGCGTGTTGGAAGAAGCCAGAAAGATGGATATGTTGTGGACGTCGAGGTCAAGACCTCGTTTGTCAAGTAGCCTTTGGATGGCTTCTCTGAAAAACATAAATAAAATGAAAAAGTTAGGAATACAAAAATGAAATATAGAACAGAGTTTCTAGAATGTGTGGGGCAGATGTTAGTAAGAAATGTTAGTTTTTGGTGATAATTTGTAAAACAGCTGTTCCAATAAAGTTGATGTATCACCATGATAGTAAACAGATAGAGCTGAAACTATTATTAAAGTCCTGACACCACAACTTTACATGTAAGTCTAGTGTGAACATGTATTGTACTCAACTGAAACTACGAAACTTAAACAACTATACACACCACAAACTTTACATGTAGACCTAGTGTGAACATGTACTCAAATAAAACTACGAAACTTAAACAACTATACACACCACAAACTTTACATGTAGATCTAGTGTGAACATGTACTCAAATAAAACTACGAAACTTAAACAACTATACACACCACAAACTTTACATGTAGATCTAGTGTGAACATGTACTGAAATAAAACTACGAAACTTAAACAACTATTCACACCACAAACTTTACATGTAGATCTAGTGTGAACATGTACTCAAATAAAACTACGAAACTTAAACAACTATTCACACCACAAACTTTACATGTAGACCTAGTGTGAACATGTACTCAAATAAAACTACGAAACATAAACAACTATTCACACCACAATCTTTACATGTAGATCTAGTGTGAACATGTACTCAAATAAAACTACGAAACTTAAACAACTATTCACACCACAAACTGTAGATCTAGTGTAAATATTCATTGTACTACATCGTTATCCAGATTAAAAAATAAACTGAAGTTTTCGAGATCTCACATTTATCGACTCACAGCACGAAACGAAGAGTTTTATTTCCCCGCGAGGTTTTCACCAAGAATATATTTAGTTACTAAAAAACCGATCCTTTAAAACTGATGAGGTAATTCTTACAACAGAAAGAACTTACACAACAGCTTCCTTACCATAACAAAATGTGGTGGAAATTACGTCACGAATTTATCAGTTGTCGTTTTCTTTTATGATCGATCAGTTACTATAGCGACGCTGTTCGTCTTGTTTCGGAGTGATAAAAGATAGTGTGTGCTTTAATCAGGATGAAGTGCCTTAAAATTTGGCTCTAACAAAACATGAAGTAATAATCTAAGCTAACAGGATAATCACTCTTCACCTAGATAAAGTCGAAAATTATTGTAAGAAAACTGTGGAAAATCTTTAGTTTTTATTTCAAAACTATTTGTACTGAAACACAACTAGTGTAATTACTGCACCGAAACACAGCTAGTGTAATTACTGTACCGAAACACAGCTAGTGTAATTACTGTACCGAAACACAGCTAGTGTAATTACTGCACCGAAACACAGCTAGTGTAATTACTGCACCGAAACACAGCTAGTGTAATTACTGCACTGAACTAATACATTTATCCAGCAATTTACAGGTTAACTAGCTGGAATACCCGTCCCTTGGATAAGTGAAATAAAAATTCATTTATAAAATAAGGTAAGAAATTGCACTTCTATTTGTTTTCTTAACACAGTAAACATTAAAAGTTAAATTAAAATACATAAAGGTACCAGTACTAAAAAGAAAGACAACTTTTTCAAGAATTCTAACAACAGTGATTACATAGTTCATTCTGGTGCTGAGAGACATACAAAGATCGTAGTTTTCCGAAATTAGAGAGAGTGGGGGTCGAAAACCCCATGACCTACATGTCATCCTGTATCACTGTGTCAAGTTTAGCGCTGATTGAACAAGAAATGTAAAACGTACAGGGAACAAATATACAGACACATACACGCCTGTTGACATTTATTTGGACAGATTAATCGTTACATTCATATCTAATTCAGAATACATGACAACGGTTATCCGAAAGATTTGACTCTTCATTTCCTCCAGGGGTGTAGTGTTCCGGCGTTAGTATCAGTCCAACAATGTACAACTGTTAATAACAGTAATTATGTATTTAAAACATTTCTCGTTATAATTTGAGTTAAACTATACGGGGTGTCCAAAATTATCTTTTCTATTTCATAATTTAACAGTTAAATAACTGAAGGAATAAAATCATACATCTTACGTTGTAATGACATGTCTGTTTAATTCTTTATGTTAACCACTAGTGGCTATCGACACATCTAAACCACGTTCGATTTCAGTCCACGTTCGCTGCAACACGCCTACGGTTACAGTGGCGACATCATCCGTGATCCAGGTCTTTAACTCTAGTAGAATGACCTATGATGAACGCGGAGGCCAGAGAATTGGCCAAACGACGCTTTGAGCCCATATTTTGCAGGATTGCAATCTTATAGGATAATACTACCCTTTGGATTGAAAGAAAAACAACTGTTTGAGTAGAACTTTATATGGCGTTACAACTTCCTGGCTTTAATTATTACATCTTAAAATGTGAAAGATAATTTTGGATTACCCTGTATAGTTTTTCTGAAAGGGGTTCACCTGGATTAACCACTCTCACCATTAAAGAAATTCTTTGAGTTCTCAAACAAAGCATTTCACAAGGAACGCCCTTTTTAATTCTATATCAACGCAATGGCAGAACTTTCAGCCAATCGGAATGCAGCACAGCGTGTTCCACTGCTTTATCTAAAAAGACAGGACTCTGTTGTTGTTTTTTTAAACTTGGTGAGTCCGCAGATATACCGCTGTCCCATGGGGGTGGGGCAGGATTCTGGTTGTGTACTACTAAAAATTCACAACAAGTAGATATTATGTCATGATGGACCTTTAACACGTACACTGTTATAAAATAATGACTACAATAAACCTGCCGTTAAACATTTAAAACTATTCTCAAGTGTCCCAAGTTTGTTGATAAATATACGTACCACAAAACCAAAACTAATTTACTAAATCCATTTTGTTAATGAGAGATATTACATTAATTATTTTAAATTAACTAACTGCCTGAACAATTCAACTAAATGCTGAAAAATCACAACTATTAAACAATTATTTCAAAAACATATATTATAAAATATAAAAACTGCCACTGACCACAGATAGGGAACTCTGGAACTTTTTTTGTTATACAACTTTCTGTATTACCCTAACAGTAGTGTTTCATAAAATATAAAGACTGCCACCGACCACAGATAGGGAACTCTGGAACTTTGTTTGTTACTACTACTTTCTGATTTATCCTAACACGATAAGGATATCCCACCGGTGACATTTTCTACACGGCACAGTGGAAGAGGTTCTGTTTCGATCTGAGGTGCTTTCTTCTTCCATGGAACAATGGAGCTTCAGGTTATACAGGGGTGTCAAACAGCAGCTAGCTACAATGATATATTGGAGAGAGCATCCTTATTGACTAAAGGCCATCTCTTGTGTGAAAATGACTGGATCTTTCAGCAGGACAATACTGCAATCCACAATGCCCGCAGGACAAAGGAATTTTTCATGGCGAATAACGTGATTCTTTTGGACCATCCAGTGTGTTGCCCGAACTGAACCCCATTGAAAATGTTTGGGGGTGGATGTCAAGGGAAGTCTATAGAAATGGACGTCAACTCCAAACAGTGCATGATCTTCGCAAAGCCATCTTCACCACTTGGAATAACATTCCAGCCAGCCTTCTGCAAACGTTTATATCGACCATGCCAAAGCGAATGTTTGCAGTTATTCGCAATGACGGCCGTGGAACTCACTAATGAGACCTCTTGTTAGGCATTTCCTACCCTGTTTTGGACTTTTTTTTGGTATGGTCTTAAACTTGTGACCAGCTAGTATTTAAGCTAATTTCATAGTGTTCACATTTTCCCTATTAAATGCTAAAAAGGTTTTTTGTTTTGATTTTCCCTTTTCTTATATTCTTCCTTTCGAAGCTCTACTCAAATAAGTGGTTAAGTCTAACAACGCAAAATACATATTTTTTCTTTAAGTTCATTAGCCTTAAGATTTTTGGCCAGCAGTGTATAAAGACTGCCACCGACCACAGACAGGATGTTCCTGGAACTACGTTACTACAACTTTCTGCTTTGCCCTAACAATGGTGTTTCATAAGTTATAAAGATTGCCACTGATCACGGTATAACACTCCAGGAAGTTTGTTTGTTACTACAAATTTCTGCTTTACCCTAAGAGTAGTGTTTCATAATATATAACAAACGGCCACTAACTACGATAGGTCACTCCTGCGACTTAGCTTATTACTATAACTCTCTGCTTTACCCTAACTGTGGTGTTTCATAACATATAAAACCTGCCACCGACCACAGACAGGACACTCCTAGAACTTTGTTTGTTACTACAACTTTCTACTATACCTTAACAGTGGTGTTTCATAAGATATAAAATCTGCCATCGACCAATGACAGGGCATTACTGTAACTTTATTACTACAACTTTCTGCTTTACTCTAACAATGGTGTATCATAACATAAAAACTGCCACTGACCACGATATGACACTCCTGGGACTTAGCTTGTTACTATAACTCTCTGCTTTACCCTAATAGTAGTGTTTCATAAGATATAAAGTCTGCCACAGACCACGATAGGGCACTCCCGGAACTTTGTTTGTTACTACAACTTTCTACTCTACCCTAACAATGGTGTTTCATAAAATATAAAAACTGCCAGTGACCGCGATAGGACACTCCTGGAACTTTGTTTGTTATTACAACTTTCTGCTTTACCTGAACAGTGGTGTTTCATTGGGTATAAAGACTGCCATCGACCACAGACAGGACACTCCAGGAACTTTGTTTGTTAGTACAACTTTCTAATCTACCCTAACAATAGTGTTTTATAAGATATAAAAACTGCCACTGACCACGACAGGACAGTCCTGGAACTTTGTTTGTTACTACAACTTACTGCTTTACCCTAACAATGGTGTTTCATAAAATATAAAAACTGCCAGTGACCGCGATAGGACACTCCAAGAACTTTGTTTGTTAGTACAACTTTTTGCTCTACCCTAACAGTGGTGTTTCCAGGAAACTGTCTTTTAGAAATGGTTAATTATTTAATAGTGACGTATTTGTTATCGTCCTGTAACTGACTGTGTAGTTTAGTAATATATAAATGACTATTCGATTATTAGTAAAAAAGTTGCAAAATATTTAAACAGAGTATATAACATAAAGCCAAATGGACAAGACTGATACGGATTATATCATATAAATTCACAAAGACAAGATTAATAGGAATTATATCATACAAATCCAACATCAATATGGATTCGATTATATAGACAGGACGACAATTGTATAAAGTCAAAAGAAAAGGAATACATAATATCCATGAGTGTTTATATATTATTACAGAAATTCCGGGTTGGCATTCTCCAAGCAGATCCTAGCTTATGTTCTGTATACACGACACTATAAATACAAGCTGTCTTACACTAGTAAGGATCTAAACCAGTCATCAGTGTACGCTGCTGAACAGGGCATGACGTCACTCGACGTGAACAAATGTAATATCAGAGGTTTGTTGGGTTTCGAGCTAAGTTACTCAGGGTCTAACTGTTCCAGCCGTACCTAATTTTGATGTGATAGACTAGGGTAAAGGGGGGAGGCAGCTAATGAACACCACCCACAGTACTGTCACGGCTCCATAGCTGAAACAGGATATAATCTTCCTGGACGTCTGGTACAAAGGTTCACCACTGACGTACTGATAAACGTCTGGTTCAGTTTCACAGCCTGCACCTTAAGCTTACTGTAAGACAGCAGCAACAGGAAGTGAACATAGATTGAAATACTAATTATTTGTATTTCATATCACAGCTTCCTAATGACCAGGCTTTCCGCTGACCCACCAGGGGATTTGGTACACTAGAAAATTAATATAAATTTTGAACAATAAATAAAACTTTGTTGATAAGCTCAAAGCTACATAGTGCTTTGTCTGCCATGAGAATCGAAACCCAATTTATAGCGTTATAAACCCTTAGGTTCATCGCTGAGCCGATGGGAACAGTGTACTTGTTAATACAATAACACTTAATATACTTGGAAATTAATTTTAGTCAGAGTAATTTCATGCAAAATGGTTAGTACACTTAGAAACTAGTTTTAGTCTTGATACATTTTTGAGTTTAACGTTACGATATGAAGAAACGTAAGACACAAGGCAAAATTTACAATTAAGATAAATAGTTCATCATCTCGCGTGGTTTCTGTTGACAATACATAAGCTATTGACAATATTAAACTATTCTCGTCTCATCCGAAACATTACGTTACAGTTTCAGGATAACATCTGTTTATCGAATATTCCGGATGAGAATGTCTTGTGTGCAGAACAATATATAACGATGGATAACAACAGTCAGAACTCACCGTAGTCTAACCCCACTGAGAGCTGGTAATCTTTCCTTCTCGTCTTCACCAACCATTTCTAAAGTGACCACAAAATGATCAGAGCTCAAAGTCTGAAAAACACAAATATCATGTAAGGTAACAAGTAAGAGAAAAACATCAGCAGTTAACCTGATATGTGTTATATTACCTGAAGTATTATGTTAACTATCCAACATCAGTAGTTAGCGTGAGGTGTCTAATATTACAAGTATTATGTTAACTCTCCAGCATCAGTAGTTAAGTTGATGTGTGTTATATGACCTCAAGTATTATGTTAACTATCCAACACCAGTAGTTACCCTGACGTGTCTAATATTACAAGTACTATGTTAACTATTGAACACCAGTAGTTAGCCTAAAGTGTCTAATATCACAAGTATTATGTTAACTATCCAACACCAGTAGTTACCCTGACGTGTCTAATATTACAAGTACTGTGTTAACTATCGAACATCAATAGTTGGCCTGACGTATCTAATATTACAAGTACTATGCTAATTACCAAATATTAGATGTTCATTTAACATTTTTAATACTTATTATTAGACTATTTGCGTTGTAAGGTCAGTAGCATTAAAAGTGGTATATGTTCGATATATTTAAACAAAGAGCAAACAAATGGGAATGAACCGAGAAAGACAAGGTCACTGACCTCGGGTATACATCACAACCTACTCGTATTCAGACGGGTGTAAATAACACGTGGTGTATGTCAGTATTACATTTGCAGAAACAGTGGTTTAGTCTGTTAAAATGTTTAACGAAACGTCTAAAAACAGTCTTCACTTCGTTATTTCTTTAATTATCGATAACTGGTTAACTCGAACTTAGTGACTGGTTGGTTAAGAAATAAATACACCTTTAAGGTAAAAAACCCTAGCAATCTATATCGACTTACACTCTAAGTTCTTACTTTATTTCACTAGCTCCCTCTATCGTTGTACACACGCTCCCTCACTGTCAGTTCTTATTTTCTTCATTTTATTATCACCCTGTGTAGCCTTACACAGTTTTAGTTCTTACTTTATTTCACTAGCTCCCTCTATCGTTGTACACACGCTCCCTCACTGTCAGTTCTTATTTTCTTCATTTTATTTTCACCCTGTGTAGCCTTACACAGTTTTAGTTCTTACTTTATTTCACTAGCTCCCTCTATCGTTGTACACACGCTCCCTCACTGTCAGTTCTTATTTTCTTCATTTTATTTTCACCCTGTGTAGCCTTACACAGTTTTAGTTCTTACTTCTCTCGGCCCGGCATGGCCAGGTGGGTTAAGACTCGTAATCTGAGGGTCGCGGGTTCGCATCCCCGTCGCACCAAATGTGCTCGCCCTTTCAGCCGTGGGGGCGTTATAATGTGACTGTCAATCCCACTATTCGTTGGTAGAAGAGTAGCCCAAGAGTTGGCGGTGGGTGGTGATGACTAGCTGCCTTCCCTCTAGTCTTACATTGCTAAATTAGGGGCGGCTAACACAGATAGTCCTCGAGTAGCTTTGTGCGAAATTAAAAAAAACAAACAGACAAACTTATTCTCTCTATTTCACTAGCTCCCTATATCGACTTACACACACTGCCCTTTAGTCTACATTTTACTAGTTTCCTCTGTTGTCTTACACACACTCTCTGTTCTTTCTTCATTTCAGGCACGGCACAGCCAGGTGGTTAAGGCACTCGACTCGTAATATGTGGGTCGCGAATTTGAATCTCCATAATACTAAACATGTTCGCTCTTTCAGCCGTGGGTGCATTATAATGTGATGATCAGCCCCACTATTCGTTGGTAAAAAATTAGCCCAAGAATTGGCTAAATTAGGAACGGCTAGCGCAGACAGTCCTCGTGTAGCTTTGCGCGAAATTCAAAACAAAACAAACCCAACTTTCTTCATTTCACTAGCTCCTCTACCGTTACAAACCCTCTATCTCTCTCCATCAATTCTTACTTTCTTCATTTACTATCTGACTACTGTTTTAAACTGTGTTATTAGCTGACTACGTATTATAAATTGTGCTATTACTTCAGTATTGTTTTAAACTGTGCTATTATACTATGGATTTTAAACTGTATTATTTACTACATATTTTAATAATTTTAAGAGATACATGTTTAATGATGAATTATAAACAGTGATACCACTTTTGATTGGAAGATTATTTAGAAAGTCGACAGTACTTACCACTTTTGATTGGAAGATTGTTTAGAAAGTCAACAGTACTTACCACTTTTGATTGGAAGATTGTTTAGAAAGTCCACAGTACTTACCACATTTGATTGGAAGATTGTTTAGAAAGTCCACAGTAGTTACCACTATTGATTGGAAGATCGTTTAGAAAGTCCACAGTAGTTACCGCTATTGATTGGAAGATCGTTTAGAAAGTCCACAGTACTTACCACTTATGATTGGAAGATTGTTTAGAAAGTCCACAGTATTTACCATTTCAGTTTTACTATTCATGTCTGATCCAATGACGTCAGTTTTCGCGGTATCTAAGCAGTCAATTTGGGTCAAACTCTTACTCCTTTGGTTCTATGAATAATAAACAATGGTTCTGTAATTAAAATGAGGTTTCGTATCACACTATTCTTAATCTAACAAACATAATATTTACACTCATCAGGTTGAATATTTTAGGATGTCATACTTGGATAACGAGTAACAATGAAAAATCATATTTCTTCATCATTCAATAACTCAAGAATTAGCAAGATCATGAACATAGGAACAGAAGGAACATGATTCTGGTGAACCATAACACAAGTGTTTATAGAAGTTTCCAAAAGAGTGTGTTTTCTTGTAGCAGAGTCATACCGCGCTATCCGCTGTGTCCGCTAAGGGGAATCGAACCCCTGATTTTAGTGTTTTACATCCAAAGACTTACCGCTGTCCCACCGGGGAACTTCTAAAAGAGTGAGGAAAAACACTGTTGTGTTTTTTGTAAAGCTACATATTCCACCAAAGTCTCTGTGACACAATTTGAAGATAGTTTTAATCTGCAAAGACTAAAACTGTTGTGACCTCAAGAAGAAAAAAACTGGTGCAGAATTCAAGAATAAATATTTTAACCAACTTGCCTACTCACTAAACTAAAGTAGAGCCCAGCTGCCCCAAAAACATACCTAAGACCCACGTGATATGAAACACAACTAGGAACCACGTGTCACAAAACAATAGTAACTATACGTTAAAGAATACAACCAACATTTTATTGACGTCGGAATTAGATGTAAGTTCACTGATTTTACGTTTTTAAAAATTAATATCTTGCACATTTTATTACTACACAGACGTTGATAAATGTTGTTACACGTGTATCTTTGTTCCTATAGCCCTAGAACTATTTTAGCACAAAGAAACAAGATTGGCTATCTGCGCGCTTTCCACAGAGGAAAATCGAACCCAGGACTGTAGCGTTTTAAATCCGTAAACGTACTGTTGACCTACTTGGGAATACTGCTAGGAATATTACAAGCTCATGCATTGTATGCTTGATTTTTACACGATCGAATTCGGGGTAGCTTGAAAATCGATACATCCTAGTAGAAAACAAAGAAACATGGTATATTGATTTTTATCGTTACATTCTCGTTTCTTAACTGATAAAATAAGATGGCTTTTATTGTCACCATGCTACTTTTCCAGCTATAATCCTGTGAACTGATAACATATAGTTAGAATATGGATACATCAGTAAGGTGTTGACAGTTGTTTGCTTGTGTCAATATACTATCAATGTTCTTATTTGTAATTAACCTCATTTCAAAACTTGATTCTCACAGATGTTCCTACTTCTACAATATGTTGCTAACTGTACTACACGGGACTTACCAACAGACACCTTAGGCTTGCTGATGAAAGTTGTATCTGATAGGCAAGCTACTCCCCATGAGCCGTGTTGGTACTACCTCAACAAATATCTCTTCCTTAAGATACAAACAAGTTGGTATCATAATTTACCTGTCCTGGTTAAGAACCAGTCTAAGCACATCACAGCAGCATAAATATAGCTCTTAGGCTTACAGACAGTAGGTTAAGGAATAGCGTTAGGCCTACATATAGTAAGTAGAGATGTAGTCTCAAGCCTACGACCTCTATTTTTGTTTGTTTATTTTTCTAAGATTTGAAGAACTGTTTTTTTATTGATCAGTTGTTGGTAATAAAGTGGAGTTAAAAACCAATGTTTCACGGAATAAAATAAAATATATTCTTTGAAAAATGTCATATTTGTTAATTATTGGCTGACACATCACACGAATCTAAACAAAGTTGTCAATGATTGGCTGACACGTAAAACAAATCTAAACAGACTTGTCAATGATTGGCTGACAAATCAAACGGATCTAAACAAACTAGTAAATGGTTGGTTGACATGTTACATGGATCTAAATAGAGCTGTAAATGATTGGCTGATACTTCACATGGATCTAAATAAACTAGTTAACACTTCATTCGAATCTAAACAGACTGGTTGATACTTCATATGAATTTAAAGAGTGTGGCTAGAGAAGGACAGAGTTCATTACATACAATCAGATGTTAACAAAATGCCCGTAACTTGAGATTTGTTGTAGTAAATCGTAAAGTATACAGGAAAATATAGTCAGTTGAACGTATGGAAGTTTGGGGGGGTTGTGAAATTTGAACCAAATATTAACCGTTTAGACACTAATGCTGTTAACTTAACATTTCGAATATAGGATTACCTAAATAATGAAGTTTCAAACAACATTGTCTTTTGTTTTGTTCCACGTTATTCTACATAGCAACCTTTCATTAAACAAAACTAGAATGGTTATTTTACGACACCACACCGAATTTTCTACTTAGTAACATTTAAAAACAACTTTTGCGTCACCATGTCGACGTCCTACACAGAAACTACTGGGAACCAAGAGATGTCTATAAACATGAGGTAATCATTGAAGTTGAGCAGTCCGACATGTAAGGGCGTGTAAAGCAGCATTTGTAAAAAATCAGCAGAAGTTGAGAAATCGAAAAGATTCCACTAGAAGCAAGAAAAGCTGGGTAACACGGTGATGTGTGATGAAAAGAAACAAACCATATTCTCAATAATTTAGTTACACCGTGAATTTCAGGAGGAGGTACGTACATCATAACTTCTAAAATCAACTCATTCTGTCATCGATAACGTTCATACGAATGTCAACCTGATATTTAAAACTAATATTTTGTCACCTGTACCAAAACGTTTATTGGTTATCTTTATCTACAAAACAATTAATATGTGATTTTGTTTTTATTTTACTACTAAAACTTCATTCTCTTAGCACAGATAGCCCTTGAGTAGCTTTGCGCGAAATTCAAAACAATAAGGAAACACGAAGTCCAGTATATTCTTGGAGTTACCAGGGTTATTAAAGAAATACTACAAAATATATTACACTCTTGAAACCGGTATTTGTGTATTGTGTCTTGTGTTAGACATCAGCTTTAGAAACGAAATATAAAGACATTTTTACTGTTCTTCCGTGTTATTTAGGCTCAGTAAAGATGTCTTGCACTATCCAATAAAAAACTAAAACAAGTTTCAATTTAAAGTATAGAAAAGGATATTCTGAAAACCAAAGGCAGACGTAAATTATTTAACAAAAACTACCGATAATAATAACTACGTAAGAATAACCTGTGATAAGCATAGAAGCATTATAAACTATAGAAATGTTGAGACTAGTCTTAATCTGTATTAGTTTATGCTCTAGTTAAAATAGACATTCACAAAAATTACCTCACGTGTTTTAAATCGTTTAAACTTATAAAGCCTATAATCAACATTGTGGATAACATAATTATAAGCGTTATTCAAATCAGTGCAACACTGGTTCGAAACCTAGTCTGGAAGAAAAAGATATTACTTATTTTAGCAAGCAATTTCTCGCGTCATGGGCGTGTCGTACTGTTTAAGTATATGACGTCAAAGATACGTGTATCAGTTTCTAGGTTAAAAATAATAAGTTAGATATAAAAAGAATTAAACAGTCCACACCGTCCTCATAAGTAATACCATTTCTTCATCGTTAAAATTCAACATCAGATAACCTGGTTTGTGCTCCAAGTGTTGTCTGGTTGATCGATACAAACAAAGATTGTTTGAGTCAACCGATCGGTTAACACTGTTCTCGCGTCGCTTCTCTCTCTTTGGTTCAATACTGCTATTTCTGTAATTCAACTAGAATATTCAGAGAAAATAACTTAAGGCACGTTTTTCATGGACAAAGACAATAATTTTCTTGCAACTTTTAAAGTTGCTTTAGACGCTAATGTACTGAGTTATTAACTGCTTCTTTTCTCGTTAATATAATCCTGCCTTTTATAACGCTTGGATACATCGTAGGAAGTAAGAATTCTATATTAATATCAGATCGAATACCATTTCCACACACTGTAGGTCAAGGGTCGGTTATTCTTTTTATCTTGGAATACCTTGAAAGGAAAGGGCATAACAAGGCCGAATAGGATAACTGACAGCAAGATATACATGTGCTAGTTATGGATGTCTGAGGAACAAGATATCCACGTGTTAACTATGGATGTCTGAGGAACAAGATATTAAAAAATAGCGTTTCAGTTTGGTCTTTTGTTTCGGATAAATTATTGACCAGGAAACTAACAGAATTGTGCATGAGTTTGGATTGTTTGTAATTTGTCCCTAATTAAGGAGTGACAGACCACAGGAAGGGAAGTCGTAAACACCACCCACCGCCAACTCATGAGCTACTGTTTTACAACGAATAGTTGGATATATCGAAACATTATACCGCCATCACGGCTGAAAGGGCGAGCATGTTCGTTGACAGCGGTTGGAACCTGTGATCGTCAATATTCTGGTTGAGTGTCCTAACCACCAGCCCATGTAAGGCGAGACAAATGGTTATCCGAAACTTTATTTATATATGCAGTATAAGTAGTTGGATTTTATTGCTTCGTTAGTTTTCGGCGTTTCACTCTGGTGTTACTTCATAAAATATATTCATGTTTCTGTTCAACTCCTCTCCAGTGACACAAGCACCGAACTAGAGAAATGCTGAGTAATTATAAGGAAAAATCTTCTCGTAAGATTGTTATGTGTACCTGAATTAAATGTAAATTCCAGGTCACTGGAGACATCAAAAGTACTATAACAAAAGTGTGGCATTTCAATAGTTACAGCAAACTCGCACGTGTGTCATGAACTCATTAACGATTATATATTTCTTTGCACGAGCAAACAGAAGTATCAGCAGTTCTAGAATAATTACAAAAACAATTACACATTACTGGTGTAAACTAATGATTACTGCAGCGTTTTATCCACCAACGCCAAAAGATGTTTAATAATTTGTAAGTGGTTATATGTACTTCGTTTCTAGGTCGATATTCGTGGAACTTGCAAGACAATCTGTGATAGTGGGAGTGTTCACGATCCACGTGATAAACAGCACCCAGTCTCGAAAGGAATGAGCGAAGTTGAGAGCTTTACAAAGTCTCGTTAATTAAAACACAATATTATGTGTAAGCATTAATAATACCGTCAAACAACACCCTAATGAGTAAAGCTGTCTTCATATCTGTTTCACGTGTCTGAACGTTTGACGTGATTCTTATCAACGGTACAAACTAATTATAGTGGTAAAGCGAAAAAGTTTCAATAGTAGTAAATTAATATTATTAAATAACAGGGTAACATGACGCAGTGTTTATAAAACTGACACAAGGAGTAAACAATGTGTAACATGAAGTAGTACTTATAGCACCGACACTAGGAGTAAACAATGTGTAATATGAAATAGTTTAAAAACTGACACTAGGAGTACACAATGTGTGACATGAAGTAGAGTATATAAAACTGACACTAGGAGTACACAATGTGTGACATGAAGTAGAGTATATAAAACTGACACTAGGAGTACACAATGTGTGACATGAAGTAGAGTATATAAAACTGACACTAGGAGTAAACAATGTGTAACATGGAGTATTGTTAATAAAATTGACAATAGGAGTAAAGAATGTGTAATATGAAATAGTTTATAAAACTGACACTAGGAATAAACAATGTGTAACACAAAATGGTGTTCATAAAACTGACATTAGGAGTAAACAATGTGTAATACAAAGCGGTGTTTATTAAAGCGACACTAGGAGCAGACAATGTGTAACCTTAAATAGTTTATAAAACTGACGCTAGGAGTAAGCAATGGGTAAGGTAAAATGGTGTTTATAAAATTGAAACGTGGAGTGAACAATGTGTAACATAGTGTTTATAAAACTGACACTAAGAGTAAACAATGTGTAACACAAAATGATGTTTATAAAACTAACATTAGGAGTAAACAATGTGTAACACAAAGTGGTGTTTATAAAACTGACGCTAGGAGTAAGCAATGTGTAACATAGTGTTTATAAAACTGACACTAAGAGTAAACAATGTGTAACACAAAATGATGTTTATAAAACTAACATTAGGAGTAAACAATGTGTAACGCAAAGTGGTGTTTATAAAACTGACGCTAGGAGTAAGCAATGTGTAACATAGTGTTTATAAAACTGACACTAAGAGTAAACAATGTGTAACACAAAGTGGTGTTTATAAAACTCACAATAGGAGTAAACAATGTGTAATATGAAATAGTTTATAAAACAGACACGTGGAATAAACAATGTGTAACACAAAAAAGTGTTTATAAAGCTGATGCTGAGACTAATATACAGTGAATATTTGTAAAACGGGTTTCGTGTGTGAACAATATGTAATACCGTGTGAAAATGGATCTGCTTGAACTGCTCTATATTCCGGGCGGGGGGAAGGGTACTTGCTTCTTTTCCTTTCTATGTTTCTTAGTAGATTATCGTAATATAAGTTGTTTACGTCATTATAAAAAGAAACTTGTAATCCGTGTATAACAGCATGTGAGAAGACATACGTATGTTGTATAAACACCCTCATCCATCAGGTTCCATTATTCTTGGAAACTGACCATCGTTCAATCAGTTACCTTGGCACGTCGAGCTCACCAGAGCAAGTAATTTATAACACAGGATAACTTGAATGGTTTCTACACCGGGAAAATGTCGCTGTGATGAATTACACATTAAACACGTGATGAATTACACATTAAACACTTCCTTTCAGTACATACGAGTAGACTGAGGTATTATAAGCAGCATGAGCTACACCCCCACATCTACCAACGAAAGCAAGGATTTTTTAAAAGATGTAACACACCTTTCTCACTACATTTGAGAAGTGATTCTGCACACAAAGTACACCAGCAGCTGGTTGGTGCTTCTAAGGCGTATCGTATATAAACCACTGAGTCAGTAAGAAAACAGCCTTTTGTTGTTACTAATTTTCCTGCAAATATTCCTTCACAGTCACGCAAGGAACGAAACCGAATTTCACCCAAAAAATAACATGTTCGGAACGCGGACGTATTGTAAAAACCTTCATTATGAACTTGTTTACTCTTTGCACATAGATCTAGCGATACGCAGTTTCTTAATATGTTACAAGTAGACACTGTTTGTTTGGGTATCTGTCGCATTTGTGGTTTTGTTTCTTTCGCTAACACTACAACAACCTACTTACTACAAAGTAAAGCGTTTTAATATATTCAGATCCCTTGAGAAATAGAACTGTGTAGGTTGTTTTTTTAAGTTAGACATCTAAGCGAACTACACGTAAAGAAAATGAAACTTCTGGAAAGTTAAATTACATGGAAACACCAACGTAAGCTTTTCGTTTTGTTTCCAGCAAAACTCTCACATCCAATACCGTACAAGCACGTTATAACGAAAGCGTGAACGACTATATATATTACTTATGTGCTGAATCTATCTTAGTGTACAAAACACCTGTCGAATTAACGACTACCCTATCACATTTTTCATCAATTAATTTCGTCAAACTCGGAAGGTACAAATGCAAAGCTTATAGAGCCCTATAGTGAATAGACTCCTGGTGTTTTTTATATGAATTAAACACTAATCTTTATAGTTTTCCAAAGTAAAAATAAATTTTTGGATTTTACCCTGAATAGCTTTCTAATGAAAGTAATTTAAGCCATCTATAAAATAATTCTTTTAGACAATAAATATGTTGTTGTTTTTTAATTTCAATCTTACCTTTTACACAACAGACTAGAAATCGTTTAATTAGTCTTCTTAGGGTTTTCGCGTCTAGGTTATCAGTTTATAGCCATCTCTCAGTCAGAACACGCCGTCAATTCTTAGGCCACTATTTTTGACAGAATAGATTAATTTTACCTTCACTCTTCTAATGCGAAGAGTTTTTGCTACAACGGGTCGCGAAACATGAACTATCAGATTTACAGTCTACACAGCTAAAGCGTAAGCCCGTGCATGGCCTAGCGCGTTAAGGCGTGTGCTTCGTAATCTGAGGGTCGCGGGTTCGCGCCCGAGTCGCGCCAAACATGCTCGCCTTCCCAGCCGTGGGGGCGTTATAAAGTTACGGTCAATCCCACTATTCGTTGGTAAAAGAGTAGCCCAAGAGTTGACGGTGGGTGGTGATGACTAGCTGCCTTCCCTCTAGTCTTACACTACTAAATTAGGGACGGTTAGCACAGATAGCTCTCGAGTAGCTTTGTGCGAAATTCCAAAACAAACAAGCTAAAGCGTATATTTTGAAGTTCGAGTTAATTTTGTGATCATTTCATCAATAAAGAACAATGTGTCATGAACATGATATCTAAACCTACATAACCCAATACAGGCTTTAGTCCACCGATGTGATTTGTTCGATACATTTTATCTTGTTCCGTGTTTCACAGTGTACAAAAAAGCTTAACACAACTAGACAGTACGTTAACTTCTAGTCTTGTTCTGCGTTTAACAGTGTACAACAAGGCTTAGCACAATAAACAAAACCAAACACAGTTGGTTAAATTCTAGCCTTGTTCTCACTGGACTCTAACAATTTCCTGAAACTCGTACTTTAAACAAGCTGTAATTACTTTTCGATAAGAACGTAACCTAATACAACGGAATGATGACTCAAGTTCTTATACTTCTGAAACTTCCATTATACAATTAGTATCGAGATACAAGCCTTCAGCCCATTTGAACATTAAGTGTTAATCGAGACTACAAAGACAAAACAGTTAATATTTATGTTTTGCATGTGTGACAAATCTGTCTGCTACTGTTCCTAAATTTAAACTACTGACCAGAGAGAAGGCAGCACCACTTTATCATCCACACTAAGGGACTGACTGTCACTAGCATAACGCACCCACAGCTTTAATTGCGGGAAATATATCGTAGTACTCGTACTGTATTCGCCAGGTCCGAAAACTCCGTCCTCTGTCAGAGGCTTCATACGTGCAACCAATTCATACGCGTTACGTAATATAAAGAATACACCACTGAAGAGCACGTGACAACAATAACAATACTCAGATATTATACATTGTGCCACACCTGTCTAAAACACGATGAACATTTTCAAATAGTCCGTAATACTATTTTACACACAACTTCAGTAAAGTCTGCAAGATAAAAAAATGACGAGGTATTTTAGCTGAAAAGAAATAAAAACATGAACTAGTCACATATCTCGCGCTCTTTCGATGCCCCACGCGCAGGTAAAAGAAATTCTCTGAAGTGGTTTCTAAACATTTAAAATATTTGACAGTAAATCTTGTACTGACTGGTTTCCCTCAGAGGCACGTGATGATTGCACGTTCACACCGCATTACGAAAAATCAATAGCAGAATACAAACAACCGAAAATAGCGTCTCTCTCTCTCACTCAGTTCTTTCTCTTGTAAACTACCAGGCGCCAAATACAAACGTGTTTAATTAGGGCCTCGAGATATAGTCTGTAATAAAACGTAAAAAAAACAACCACCGTAATAACAGCTAGCTTGTTTTATTTGCCAAATGACGAAACTTCGAGATAAAAAAAAAAACCAGACAGAACTAAGTTCAAACTCCGCTCGAGCTAAACCAGAATAAGTTTTGGTATGTTAAGAATTTTTAAATGTGATTAGCGCCTATTGCTACACATTCGACAGGTCAGAAACCTCTAGGTTCAGATTTATCCATTCGTAATTTAGAACTGTTGACCAAGGATATAGCACAGTGTTTTAGCTGAATAAATGGATTAACGTTAAAACTGTAACGGTCATATATCGCAGCTTAAATATTTAGATTTAAAGCCAGGCATGCTCAACACTGTGCCCACCCAGCCTATTCATATATTTAAATCCGCTAGTCAACAACGTTTGACAAATCGGTGTATCCTTTATACAAGGAAGTAAGGCAGAAAAAACATTTATATAGGAGAATAAACATTCTGAACGTTGTGGAAAAACAGAGAACCTCTCCCTAAATAGATAATACAGCACTGTTCCAGTTGTGTATAATACACATATCAGATTATATTTCCAATCAACAAAACTAAAAACATAAAATGTGCCGTATGATAAATGTGCATGAATGCAACACTGTATCCTCTGTTTTCTAAAGTTAAACTAAAGAACACCCTGTGAACTTTCTCATAACAAATCTTGTGGTTTTTCTAAACGTCACTTATGATTTTATTTACGCAAAACGTTATACAGAATCTTTTAAATAAAGATTCAGAGCAACAGTTATATGTGTATGTTAACATAAAGATTCAGAGCAACAGTTATATGTGTATGTTAACATAAAGATTCAGAGCAACAGTTATATGTGTATGTTAACATAAAGATTCAGAGCAACAGTTATATGTGTATGTTAACATAAAGATTCAGAGCAACAGTTATATGTGTATGTTAACATAAAGATTCAGAGCAACAGTTATATGTGTATGTTAACATAAAGATTCAGAGCAACAGTTATATGTGTTTGTTAACATAAAGATTCAGAGCAACAGTTATATGTGTATGTTAACATAAAGATTCAGAGCAACAGTTATATGTGTATGTTAACATTTCGAATCCTCAGCTACCTTCTCATCAAACACTTGATCTAATTAATAGATTCGTCGAGAGTTCACAAGAAACGATATTTATATCACTTAGTAGTATAGTACACAAAAACTACAAAAACCCCTCAGGAAATGTAGACGTAACCCAGGACTAGCTGTATACAGTATCCCAGCTGTAGATATGACACAGGATTAGCTGTATACAGTATCCCAGCTGTAGATGTAACACAGAATTAGCTGTAAACAGCATCCCAGCTGTAGATGTAACACAGGATTAGCTGTACACACCATCCCAGCTGTAACTATAACACAGGATTAGTTGTAACACAACATCGCAGCTGTAGATGTAACACAGGATTAGTTGTACACACCATCCCAGCTGTAAATGTAATACAGGACTAGCTGTACAGACCATCCCAGCTGTAACTATAACACAGGATTAGTTGTAACACAACATCGCAGCTGTAGATGTAACACAGGATTAGTTGTACACACCATCCCAGCTGTAAATGTAATACAGGACTAGCTGTACAGACCATCCCAGCTGTAACTATAACACAGGATTAGTTGTAACACAACATCCCAGCTGAAGATGTAACACAGGATTAGCCGTTCACACAATCCTAGTTGTAGATATAAAACAGGACTAGCGGTACACAGTATCTTAGATGTAGGTATAACACAAGACTAACTGTAAACAGCAATCTAGCTGTAGATGTAACACAGGACTAGATTACACAACATCCCAGCTGTAGATCTAACATAGGATTAGCTGTAACACAACACCCCAGCTGTAGATCTAACATAGGATTAGCTGTAACACAACACGCCAGCTGTAGGTGTAACACAGGATTAGCTGTAACACAACACCCCAGCTGTAGACGTAACACATTATTAGCTATAACACAATATTCCAGTTCTATATATAACACAGGAATAGCTGTAACACAACAGCCCAGCTGTAGATGTAACACAAAATTAGCTGTAACACAACATCCCAGCTGTAGATTTAACACAAGATTAGCTGTAACACAATGTCCCTGCTGTAGGTGTTACCCATGATTAGATGGCTCTTACAAATAACAGAAAAGTTGGCCGGTTACCGAAAGGTGTACTTGTTATAATTATATTATGGAAGAGTTGCTTCTGTGTTCAAACTTGATGACAATTACTAGTTCTTTCAGACTTTTTATATCAGATTGTTGTCCTCGGTTACTTGTGAAATGTGATACAGTTAACTTAGCTATCTTTCAGAAATTACAAGTCGCACAAACCTAAACTATGTATGTGTCTCAATATTGTATGTGTGTGTCCTTAACACATTCGCTGGCTTGGTGATATTTATGGAATTTCACTATAGCCCGAATTCATTTCTTGTACCAAACAGTAATTGTATGCGTGCAAAATTTATGTTTGTGTGTGTGAAAATAGCCACATCGGGCTATCTGCTGAGTTCACCGAGGGGTTTATGGTTGTCAGGTATAAATATGGTTTTTGTTAATCTCAACGAATGAGTGACTTGGACCTCTGTGAAAGTCCATTTACTTCCAGGGCCATGTCACTCACACCGGTTTTGTTCCAACAAGAGATATATTTTCATTCTTGTAATAAATAACCCAACTGAGAAATAAACAAAAAAAAAACATTATTTTCGGCAATGATTTACAATTCAAGCGTTTATATTGTAATACACAAACACATACACACAATTTGCGTGACATAGATTCTATGTGTCGCTCATATGTGAGTGGCACGGTACATTACCATGAAACCATATGTTGGTCCAGCTCAGCATAGAATCATTCATTAAAACTGGGGCTTACAACTCCACCTGACAATGGTAAGAAACAAATCGAGACGAAAATCGAGACTTTCTACTTCAATGCATTTCTATCTATCATTATTACCAGGAGAGGTTAATCATTAGTTAGGTGATGTTATGAGGTGAATGAGTTACTTAGGACAACACAGTGCAGTGTGTAGAAAAGATTAATCACAAGCTTTTACTTAAACAAGGATCATCTTTTAGTTAAAGAAGACGATTACAAGAAAGACCTTGTCTTTAGTACAAAAATATATTGTATTTATCTACCCGCCAGCGTTACAAGAAGAACCCTGTTTTAGTTAGTCAGAGAGAGGGAAGTAACAATGTTAAATTACAACAGGAACAGAGAGGGGGGACGTAACATGTTAAAACACAACAGGAAGAAAGAGAGGGAAGTAACAATGTTAAATCGCAACAAGAAGAGAGAGAGTGAAGTAGCAATGTTAAATTACAACAGAAAGAGAGAGGAGGAAGTAACAATGTTAAATTACAACAGAAAGAGAGAGAAGAAAGTAACAATGTTAAATTACAACAGAAAGAGAGAGAAGAAAGTAACAATGTTAAATTACAACAGAAACAGAGAGGGGGAAGCAACAATGTTAAATCACAACAGAAACAGAGAGGGAAGTAACAATGTTAAATTAAATAACAATGTTAAATTACAAAGAAAGAGAGAGAAGAAAGTAACAATGTTAAATTACAACAGAAACAGAGAGGGGGAAGCAACAATGTTAAATCACAACAGAAACAGAGAGGGGGAAGTAACAATGTTAAATTACAACAGAAAGAGAGAGGAGGAAGTAACAATGTTAAATTACAACAGAAAGAGAGAGAAGAAAGTAACAATGTTAAATTACAACAGAAACAGAGAGGGGAAGCAACAATGTTAAATCACAACAGAAACAGAGGGGAAGTAACAATGTTAAATTACAACAGAAAGAGAGAGGAGGAAGTAACAATGTTAAATTACAACAGAAAGAGAGAGAAGAAAGTAACAATGTTAAATTACAACAGAAACAGAGAGGGGGAAGCAACAATGTTAAATCACAACAGAAACAGAGAGGGGGAAGTAACAATGTTAAATCACAACAGCGAGAGAGAGAGAGAGGGAAGTAAGAATATTAAATCACAACAGAAGGTAAACTTACCGCTGTAAGACCAACCTCTAGAAATGCGGGTTTGCGGGCTTTGATGTGGGAATGTACGCGTTTCAACATTTCCGATCCTGATCGGAGAACGTCTTTAAGACAAGAAAGTTTCTGTAGGTGCATAAAGACCAGCAGATGTAGAATTAGTTCCTACAAGTCGGAAGTATGGAACCTCCAAACACTAAGTTTCATCTCTAGAAGACAGCTGGAAGAAATATAGTACTTGCTGGGATAGTGGACCTGACGACGTCCGGTACAATACTAAAAACACACGAAACTTATTCGGCCTCGTAGCTTGAAAGGTGACGTCAAATTACGTGCTGCTGGAAGAGAGCGAACGCCATCGGGAGCTAGTTTTGAGATGTAATCATTACCGCCACCAGTGAGTAGCTTGCTAGCCACTCCTACCGTGGAGATGGTCAAGATGGCTGCCTACTGAGTCACAAATGTTATTCTACATATATACCTTTCTTATTTCTAATCTATCACTGAAATGGAACTACACTTGCTCTTCATTTGAAATAAGATTGTAAAATATAAGCTTTCCTGAATATAAGAATAATTCGTTATAGCTAAGTTCTAAATACAATGAAGTTCCAACTCTAATATTTGTTATCTATTAATGGCTGGTCATTCCTGTTTCACGCTATATTTAAATTTATTAAAGGAACATCAAATTTCTGTAAGAAAGCTAACTTCAAGGGGTAGTAATAACGCCATTTACACTAGCATTATGAGTTTTTAAAAATTACTAGTTATGAATAACAATTATAACAGTGTCTCTTTAGCGAAGTTGGTTGACACCACTATTTAGGTTCTATAGTTTGTTGTGATAATTAGAAATATTCCCAGAATTTGTGACTCAATCATTACATGTATGGTGTAATGAAAAGAAAGTTATAATGTTATAATGTTCTAATGTTCTGACGAAATATTTAAAACATTTCGATGAAAAATCCGGGCCGTCCCTACACAGGCTGTGCTCATACTGAAGTTTTTTCATGTTAGTAGTATTTGCAACACTGACTAACATATCAACACTTGACGTTCATGTATGGACGAATCACCAGTATATAATACTGTAACATCTTCACGTTCTTATTACAACAAATGAATACATACAGGACTATAGTGAGTCCACCATACTACAACAAATGAATACATACAGGGCTATATCGAGTCCAGCATAACGTTACGTACGATTGAATGGGTGTGTAATTAATCAAAGTTTAGAAACTCTGTAAGTCTAGAATTATTTTACAAACAATTTCTTAGATTACAGAACAGTTAGTTTCCCACGTTTCAACCTTAAATACGTAGTTTCTTAAAACGAACTTTAAAAACCTTTTTCATATTCTGTGACGAACAATAAAGAAAAGAAAAATACCTTGATGTTTTTTATATCAATTACATTGTTTTTCTTGTTATTTTTTGTCTATTTTAATAAGTATCTAGGAATATTTTCATTATGGTACGAATAGTTTCCTTTGTAAAAAGTAAAAATTTATAGTTTAATTTATAACTCAAAAAAAAGAAAGAAAAATATTTCGTTTTTAGGTTTTATTTTCTATAACGCCATGTTAATGCAACTTGTACTACAATAGGCCTTACTTCCGTAACGTGTTACCGTACTTTTAAGATGCGTGAAATAGACAGTATTTAGTTGTTTTTGGTATGTAAAGATGGCACGGCTGTTTTATTGCACATGAGAATGTAAACAAGCCTGCACAATTTTACAAGAAATCGTTTCGCGTCATTGAATTCATGTCATTAGCACTCTCTAGCGGCGAGGTACTTTCTAAACACACACAAAACACGTAAGTTATGTAATATATACCGACTCAAAGATTTAATTCTCATTGAACTTTATATAGTGCTTGGATATGGTGATACAACGCCCTCTGACAGCAGATAAATAAAATAGTGATTGTGTAATCCCGTAAATATTCTCCTGAAACCAAATATAAAAGGTACTTGTCTTTCTGACTCCCCCCCACACACACACAAAAGCAAGCCAACTAAAAACAACATCAACATACAAAAATGATTTATATTACAGGTCATGAATTCAATATTCAAACAAAGCTTGTGTTACAAATCGTGTAAACTACAGAATCTAAGCCTAATGTTTCGGTAGACCATGGTAGATCACAGGATTGTTAATAAGCAAGCCTGATGCCTGATTAATTTCATTAATGACTCAGAGAAGAATGAGAACAAAATCTTGTTTGGCAAGTTTGAAAATTAGTGTATTAATTACACGGAGACAAACAAAGGATTAGAAAATAATTTCCCGAGTCAGCGACCAGAAAACCACACAAGGTCACTTAGTCAGTGGTCATAATTCCCTTTTCACTATTTAGCGGATGTACAAAATCATCACAAACCATAGAGGATAATCAACCATAGCTGTGAATAAATATCTCTTACTTAACCCTAATTAATCAACGGTTGAATATTTTCTGGGCACATCTAAACGTGAAGGGTATTTTCACATGAAGGGCTCTGTAATTATCGTCACATAACCCTAACTAATCATTAGTTGAATATTTTCTGGACACATCTAAACGTGAAGGGCTCTAATTATCGTTACATAACTCTAACTAATCAATGACTGAATATTTCAGGGCACATCTAAACGTGAAGGCTATTTTCACATGAAGAGCTCTGTAATTTCGTAAGGAAACACTAACTAATCAACGGTAAAGCATCAACACTACTGAACGTTAGGGCCCAACATTAGCTCTTTTCTGTCCTTTTACTTAGATCTAGTCAGTCAGCGGATAAATATCTGTGGTACAAATAAACGTTTTCAGCATATTAATGCTACCAACAGAACTAAAACATGGGATCTATCCTTATATAAACCAACGTGTACAGTAAGACTTAGCTTTGTTAACTATTAAATATACAGCTACACGATGGGCTACCTCTGTTGTGCCCATGATATAACGCTTAAGAGATGCACTACATATTGTTCTGGTGATACCAATAATGGCATAGCACTCATGAGATGTACTACATACTGTTCTGGTGATACCAATAATGATATAACACTTGGAAGAACTACTGAATTGAAAAGACCATATTTTACCGTAACGTATAACCATATTTTATAGTAGAACTACGTACTTGTACAAGATTCGTTTTCCTTTAGAAACAGAGATACTGTAGCAGTTTAGTTTGTTTCTTCAACTGTGAACGTTTACTCACAAAGATATATCACATACTGAAGGAAATTACTGTTAATCCTCACAAGCCAGGATACACGTTCTTAAAACGGGGCTATTACCATATTTAATCTTTTCTAAATAGGCCTCGTTAAAGCACTGCAATTTATGTTACAGATCGAATTTTTTTATTAATGATACAATGCCTGGAAGACACTGTAAGTAACATCACGAAAAATCAATTGTTTACATAAGCAAATTATACGAGTTTGAAATTGGAGTTGGTTCTATCACCAGTTAAACTGATGAGATATTTAAAATTTGTTCTATCGTTTGTTGATAAATACAAAAGATAAGTAATGGGTTGGTCGTTACCATAACCACATAAAGTAAGTCGGTCGTCCCTATAAACATATAAAGTGGGTTGGTACTTGCCATATACATATAAAGTACGTCGGTCGTTAATATAACCATATGAAGTGATATGCAACTACCAACCCTATATAAAGTCGGTCGTTAATATAATCTTATGAAGTAAGTTGATAGTTGCCATATCCAAAGTAAGTCGGTCGTTACCATAACCATATAAAAAGGGGGTTAGTAGTTGTCATAACCATATAAAATAAGTTGGACCGTTACCATAACCGTATAAAGTAGGCCAGCCGTTACTATAACAATCTAGCGTTGTCCGATCGTTACCATAACTATCCAGAATCGATTAATTACTACCATAATCTAAAAAACCAACAAGGAAGCAGCTGGATAACAAGATGACCGAGTTATCCGACAAAGAAAATATACCGTGGTTACGAACATCGTTTAGACAAACGTTACTTAAATAAATTAGGTTCATCCACCACAGAGACTAAATGCAGCAGCAATCAAGAATAAAACTTTATCTTTACCACGTGTTCTATATTAAATTCACTGACGAAAATAAGGTTTTGAATCGGTTTTAATAGCAACATAGTTCCTAATTTTCAGTTACTAGCAGACAATCAGTTCCTCGCTAGTACTCAAGACTGAGTACTACAGTAATAGACTGTTGTCACACTTTTAACGCAAGTAAAACTTAAAGTATGAGAAATAATTTGTTGGTATCCAAACTGATTCATAGCGTTATTAGGCCTAAGACTTAACGGCCGTAGTAGAGTTCTGGATTTAGGAACTAGCGGGAAGGGTTGGCATCAGGCAGACACCCTATTTGTGTATATTTGTGCTTAACAATAAACCGAGTAGCTGTGATCATCTGATTTGACGTTTTAGTAGGAAATCGGCTCAAATAATATCAGACCACAAAATTAAAATGGGCGTGTTATACAATAAGATCACGTGTCCATATGTGTCTCAACTGATCCAGAATTACAGTCATATAAAATTCGTTGCCTGGTGGGAAGGGAAATCACGGATACAAACTACCCTGAAATAAAGAAATAGATAAACGTACACAAACTTATTCCAGGTGAACTGGTAGAGAAAGATTAATTAACAATAAACAACAGGATAACAAAATATCCACTTATATCATTCACAGTGAACTATCTTTCATAGTCCTGAGCAAAGGCAGATACATTAACCAAGCTACTAACTGTGTTCACAAATATATTAACCAGGCTACTAACTGTGTTCACAAATATATTAACCAGGCTACTAACTGTGTTCACAAATATATTAACCAGGCTACTAACGGCGTTGATAAATACATTAACCAAGCTACTAACTGTGTTGAAAAATACATTAACAAGACTAATAACTGTGTTGAAAAATACACTAACCAGACTGATAACTGTGTTGAAAAATACATTAACCAGATTAATAACTGTCTTGATAAATGCATTAACATTAACCAGTCTTTTAATTCATGTTAAATACGATAGTTACTTTATAAATGTTTTAATCAATGTCTCTAAAATGAAATTATTAGCCAAAAATAGTCACTAAACCCAAACCACCAATAATACAACAGTTAATAAAAATAAAGTGACATCGATAAAACAGTCATTAAAATGAAATACGCAGAGAATCACCATTAAAACCACTCACTGACGAGTAAATAATATATTTGTATAAGTAGTTTAAAAGGATAACGTATTGACCAATCAAAAATCTACAACTATAAAACTACTAAGAAAATATATGATATTGACCAATCAACAGCGACAACAATATAACTACTATGACAATGTATCATATTGACCAATTAACAGCTACAACAATATAAATACTATGAAATATATCATATTGACAAATTAACAGCTACAACAATATAAATACTATGAAAATATATCATATTGACCAATTAACAGCTACAACAATATAAATACTATGAAATATATCATATTGACAAATTAACAGCTACAACAATATAAATACTATGAAAATATATCATATTGACCAATTAACAGCTACAACAATACTACAACAACTACTACAAAGGTATAACATACTGACCAGTCAACAGCCACAGCAATATCACTACTATAAAACTATAACATACTGACCAGTCAACAGCTATAACAGTACAACTACTACAAAGGTATAACATACTGACCAGTCAACAGCTACAAGAATATAACTACTATGAAACTGTAACATACTGATCAGTCAACACTCACAAACTATTTTAACACTGATCTTCTTCACCTAAACTTAACCTATTGTTCATATTGTTTTCTAATTTGAAATCTACATATTATTTTTATCTTGACCTCCACGTGTTCTTCATACAATGCTACACTTATCAAGTGTAAACGTTCACAGTTAACCGTGTTTCTTTGTTGAGATCGAAGTAAATGTGTCGTGTCACGTCCACCTCATGGATAAAATGCCCAGCTATGTGCATTTTTATTTCACAAGTCAATAACATAAAATAATAAATGAATATTCTGACTACCTGAGTTTTCAACTCGATAAAAAGATAAGAAAATCGCGAAACAACCATATGAGAGTTGTTTCTGGAACCTTTGGAAAATCCCGCTCCTCTGACGATTGTTTTCTATTTTCTCACACACAGTTCAATGCATAAGACGAAATTCGCTTGATTTGTTTGTTTGAAGTTACACACAAAGATACACAAAGGACTACCTGTTTTCTGCCCATTATGGGTATCAAATCCCGGTTTTTAACATTCTAATTCCGCAGACATGCCGCTGTGCCATTGAGGGCAATACGTCATAATGTGGGCGGGGCCTGTAGTATTTACTATTGGGTAGAAGTTAATGAGAAGGAAGAAAACTGGTATTACTATCCAGTCCTTCACGGTTTCACTTGAAGAAGAACAGTATATAACAACCGTACTATATCCACTCAAAACCACTGACAACTACACGTTTCGCTCAATGCAAAGTTAATAAGGCCTGCTGGGGCACCACAAATACCAATGAGCAAATTTAAACCTGTTGTGATTGGATAGAAAAATAGTACGATAAACGCTTCACCACTACTAACATAGTTATAATGCATTTTTTTTATCTAATCTCTTTAGGATTTTCAAATATTAGGTGTGTTCACAGTATTAGTATTACAATCACAATATGTTCGCCATATCCATTGCTAGACGACGCGTTTTGCTCACACCAGAGCTCACCAGGCCAGCTGGAACATAATAAACACAGTGGTAGTCGGGCATTCACTTACACAAATCATTTGTTATGGTACGAACGTCTTTTTCTAATGCCTTATGACAAGTATAACCAGGGACGTAGATTTTTTACACCCGATGTGAGGGATGATTTTTGCAACCACTTGTGTGGACTGTTCAATTTGCAAATTGGTAATATCTGATTACGTGAACCTGAAAGCTGTAAACATGCAGTCACAGAGTAATCTTGTTGCCACGATTCTTGCATGTATACTTAGGCCTACTGACTGATACTTACAAACTATCGCTTAGATCGAAAAGCTTAGAGGCACGCCTATATTAAAGATGTACATTTCGGCTACTGAAAAAGCCTACATCAAGGCCTAATTATGTAATTCGATTGGTAAGAACACGAGAATCACAAGAACAAACAAACAATTTGTAGGCCTGTGATGCAATAAAACAATTCAACAGACCAAACTGTAGGGGGGATGATTGTATGCACCATACCCCCCACCCAAAATGAAGGGGGTGTATACACCCATCCCCTCAGGATCTACGCCCCTGAGTATAATTAATTGTCATTATTTTTCGACATCTAAGAAAGGCGTTTACACCACAATAAACGACTACACTTCCTTTTATCCACCATTTCTCTCCTTTCTGATATACCACACACTATTCTGAAAGACCACAATGTAAATTTTTCAGGATTTATTAACACATTTCACACTTCAACTAGCTGTGCAACACAAACAAAAAAATTAAAGTAACAAAAACACTAATTTATGTCAAAACAATACTTCGTTACACTATTAACTTGAAGGAATTAACGGTTTGTCTTGTTTAGCAATATCAAATTTATAACAACAGGCGTGTTTCACGAACATGGATTTGTTTGTTTTGAATTTCGCGCAAAGCTATACGAAGGCTATCTGCGCTAGCCGTCCCTAATTTTGCAGTTTAAGACTAGAAGAAAGGCAGTTAGTCATCACCACCCATCGCCAATTCTTGAGCTACTCTTTTACCAACAAATAGTGGGGTGACTATAACATTATAACGCCCTCACGGCTGAAAGGGCAAGCATGTTGGGTGCGACGGGGATTCGAACCCGAGACCCTCAGATTACGAGTTGTTACTTAACCACCCTGGCAGCACCGGACCTCGTAAACATGGACAACTAAAACTTTGACAATTTATTTTACAGAATTTATAAAACTTAGAAATAATTTCAGAAAGGACGTAAGATACGTGGAATACGGACGCCACGATTAGTATAAATTATGACGTCATTTTAAACGTTATAAGCGTTATTACAGTATTTCAGCCAGCAAGGTATTTCCTACTAGACTCGTTAAGTAAACCCTCCGATGGTTCGGTTTAATTTAATTAATTCTTGGGGGTAATCCGATGATCGAAATAGGCAGAATAGTCAAAACTAATTTATCAGTAACATGTAGTGTAATAGATATGACTATAACAACTAGGTAGATACGTGAAAGGTTCTGTGTTAAAAACAAGATTAAATTTGTTTACATATAAATTACTCTACGAATTAATTAAAACTTTCTTAACAAAATTAATTATCTTTCCTTCAAGTGCTATATCGTAATTAATATACATAAAACCTTCTACGAAACATAACCTCAAAGTTAATGACAGGCAAAAAACAGATGCCTTTCCAGTCAAACATTCGTGAAGTAGCGGATTTGTAAAGTCATGATGTATGTTCATGACGCCGCTGTTAAAGTCATGATTGATAATAGTATTGCTAAATTTGTTTGTTCAACTAGTGCTGGTCATGATACACGCCGTATTTTTAATAAAATGTCAGTTTTCACCTAACAGCGTGAAGATGTTCAATCTCTCATCACTATAGATAGGTGGTGGATTCTAGCAAATGCGAATACAAAATAATTATAAGTTATCATGCATACCTGATATAGTACGTGGTGTTCTTATGCTCTCATGGCTCTATGACACTGTACGTGGTGTTCTCATGGCTATACGATACAATATGTGGTGTTCTTATGCTCTCATGGCTCTATGACACTGTACGTGGTGTTCCTATGGCTATACGATACAATACGTGGTGTTCTCATGGCTATACGATACAGTACGTGGTGTTCTCATGGCTATACGATACAGTATGTGGTGTTCTTATAGCTATACGATGCAATACGCGGTGTTCTCATGGCTGTACGATACAGTACGTGGTATTTTTATGTTCTCATGGCTATATGATACAGTACGTGGTGTTCTCATGGCTATACGATACAATACGTGGTGTTCTCATAGCTATATGATACAATACGTGGTGTTCTCATAGCTCTACGATACAATACGTGGTGTTCTCATAGCTATACGATACAATACGTGGTGTTCTCATAGCTATACGATACAATACGTGGTGTTCTCATAGATATTTAGAATCACACAAGGAATTAATTATACTTATCTCATACATATCTGGAACAGCACCTGAAGTTCTTAAATTAAAGACAACTGGGTTTTCTTGTAAAGCTTATCTGTTTTTAACCTTTCAGACAGAACTTCACCTCACGTTTAGTCAGACATCAATAGTCATAGCTGCTGTTAAAAGTCTGGTTCGGTGTAAGTGTTCATAAGTTAATATAATAAACTAATAATCTAAACAAGTGCTTTTGAAGCTATTCAATTTCTACGTCATCGAACGTGATCATAAGACATGGGAGAAAGGAAGCGTGTTATATTATGATATATATATAGACAGATCAAATTAATATTACCACTAAATGTGATGAAAGGTTCGAACACAATGGCAAGAGGAGGTAGACGGTATCTCGACATACACCCTAGTCTGTCAGAAGAAACATATAATTTATAAAAAGAAACGTGAGGGGGTATAACAACATTGTTTAATAAAATGACAACAGGAAACGTTTAATCAGGCCCCATTGAGTAACGGGGCCTGTGCCGTGTACCCTGCTGGTATCGAATCCTGACTTTTGACAGTAAGCTTCTGCTACTAGGAGGTTGGTTAAACGTTCTGAAGGTGAGGAGAGACACAGTAAGAATTAGAAAAATTAATGAGTTTGTAAGAAAGAAAGAAAATTACTAGAAGCTGGTAAAACCAAATAAAGAAACTGAATCCAAGTGATCTTTAGAAGTCGCTAGTGCTGCTGGACATCTAATAACAATTAGTGTCACAGTTTCTACCAGACGAAGTTTGGCCAGAGAGTCATTGCTGGGAAGAAGTTTTAAAACGTTAGTCACGTATTACAACAGAACACCAGGTGGTCGTTATCTCGCGTGATTGAGTACTTACGATAGTTTCCGGTCCTCTTCAGATCGGTAAGTGAAGAGCTAATACCGGAGGTTAAATACTAAATTACTGACCGCTACCTGAAAGTTAAATGGTAGAGAAGTAGCCGCTTGTCACACGTTCTCAACAAAGTGTTTGTAACATTTATAAAGAAGAAGATGTAAAGAGATCTTCATTCAGGTGCCTTCTTCATCACTGATGCAAAACCTCTTCACACAAACAAATGGGGCGAAAGGAGTTGTTGTTTTACTGAATTTCGAGCAAAACTACTCGCAGGTTATCTGCGCTTGCCGTTCGTAATTTACATGTGACAAACTAGAAGGAACGCAGCTAGTTGAAACTGCTTAACGCCAACTCTTGGGCTACTCCTTTACTAATGAAAAGTGAGATTGACCGATACAATCTAACGAGCCTCCACGACGAAAAGGGCGAGTACATTCGGTGGCGGAATTCGAAGCCACGAACAGTTGATTGCAATTTGGGCGCCCTTACCACAAAATTACTTGCTTGCTGAAAGATTCCTGAATCCCCGAGCCCCACGAGGAAATAGTTATTTATCGAATTAATATCTCCCAAATACCTTCTGAATTTGAAATTACTTATTTTAGCTCAAAGATACACAATGGGCTAGCTAGTTTCTGTTCTCTATGAAGAATCGAACTCTGCATTTTAGCGTTGTGATTCAGTAAACGAACCGTTGATTCAGCGCGCGCGTGTGTGTGAGTGTGTGAGATGAAGAAAGATCACAGTATAGGATGAGTGGTAAACTCTTCCCTGCAGGCAGAACTCAGCCAGCAGGATGTTGGAGAAGAGGGTGGGTGGAACCAAGCTAATGAAATACCTCAACCGGATACTAAGTGGACAGTGCTATCAAGTATGGTATCCTTTTCACAACAGTATAAACACCACATAACCAAAATAACGTCAAATATGTTGAAACAATTGCTACAACTATCAAAGCAAACTGAACTAGCTCGAATACAAGTCGAGTTGCTAGTTACCTGATCTAAAAATATATTTATCGCAAAATATTTATGTCAATGTTATTTGACGTCAACCTGCCAACTCCAACATTTGGTAGAACAAGTTCATCAAGTAGATTTCTAGTTGAAACTTCACGCGTCCTTAACTCTAGAAAACAATTTTGTATGTCTTATGAAAATAACATTGATTATTTTTATACACACTACGCTAATAATTTATCTTAATAGTATGGAAGTACGCAATTTGATAAGAAAGTTATATATTACATTAAATAATTCATCTGCTCAGATTTTGAAGTATTATTTATAATACTAAACATAAGATGGCGCCAGTATCGACACTACAACAGTTCTACTTTTTCTTTCACGTGCCGGACCAAATAATGATGGATTACTCGACGTTTCGAGCCATAAAACTATACGATATCGGATTACAATGTCTCCAATGAAAAGATACGTTCCATAAATCACAATAACTAGCACTCTTTACTCGATAATGTGTTCTTTCACAAGTGAAAAGTTTTGTAATTATCTCAAAGCAAATGTTTTTCTTCTCCAGCAACGTTCGTTACGGAAAAAAAACACAATAAAAACAAGTTAAACAATATTTATTTTAAATAAAACTCCTCAAGCTTACTATCCTGTGAGCGACCTAAGCTAAACAATGTACTGGAACCAAGACTCTTACTGCTACAATCAACCTTGTTGTTTAACATTAAAACCAAGATTCTTACTGCTACAATCAACCTTGTTGTTTAACATTAAAACAAAGATTCTTACTGCTACAAGATACCTTGTTGCTTAACATTAAAACCAATATTCTTACTGCTACAAGCTACCTTGTTGTTTAACATTAAAACAAAGATTCTTACTGCTACAAGCTACCTTGTTATTTAACATTAAAATCAATATTCTTACTGCTACAAGCTACCTTGTTGTTTAACATTAACACCAAGATTCTTACTGCTACAAGCTACCTTGTTGCTTAACATTAAAACCAATATTCTTACTGCTACAAGCTACCTTGATATTTAACATTAAAACCAAGACTCTTACTGGTACAAGCTACCTTGTTATTTAACATTAAAACCAATATTCTTACTGCTACAAGCTACCTTGTTATTTAACATTAAAACCAAGATTGTTACTGCTACAAGCTACCTTGTTGTTTAACATTAAAACCAATATTCTTACTGCAACAAGCTACCTTGTTATTTAACATTAAAACCAAGACTCTTACTGCTACAAGCTACCTTGTTGTTTAACATTAAAACCAATATTCTTACTGCTAGAAGCTACCTTGTTGTTTAACATTAAAACCAATATTCTTACTGCTACAAGATACCTTGTTGTTTAACATTAACACCAAGATTCTTACTGCTACAAGCTACTTTGTTGTTTAACATTAAAACCAATATTCTTACTGCAACAAGCTACCTTGTTATTTAGCATTAAAACCAAGACTCTTACTGCTACAAGCTACCTTGTTGCTTAACATTAAAACCAATATTCTTACTGCTACAAGCTACCTTGTTATTTAACATTAAAACCAAGATTGTTACTGCTACAAGCTACCTTGTTGTTTAACATTAAAACCAAGACTCTTACTGCTACAAGCTACCTTGTTGTTTAACATTAAAACCAAGATTCTTACTGCTACAAGCTACCTTGTTGTTTAACATTAAAACCAATATTCTTACTGCAACAAGCTACCTTGTTATTTAAGATTAAAACCAAGACTCTTACTGCTACAAGCTACCTTGTTGTTTAACATTAAAACCAAGATTCTTACTGCTACAAGCTACCTTGTTGTTTAACATTAAAACCAATATTCTTACTGCAACAAGCTACCTTGTTGTTTAACATTAAAACCAAGACTCTTACTGCTACAAGCTACCTTGTTGTTTAACATTAAAACCAAGATTTTCTTACTGCTACAAGCTACCTTGTTGTTTAACATTAAAACCAAGATTGTTACTGCTACAAGCTACCTTGTTGTTTAACATTAAAACCAAGATTCTTACTGCAACAAAGCTACCTTGTTGTTTAACATTAAAACCAATATTCTTACTGCTACAAGCTACCTTGTTATTTAACATTAAAACCAAGATTCTTACTGCTACAAGCTACCTTGTTGTTTAACATTAAAACCAAGACTCTTACTGCTACAAGCTACCTTGTTGTTTAACATTAACACCAAGATTTTTACTGCAACAAAGCTACCTTGTTGTTTAACATTAAAACCAAGATTCTTACTGCTACAAGCTACCTTGTTGTTTAACATTAACACCAAGATTCTTACTGCTACAAGCTACCTTGTTGTTTAACATTAAAACCAAGATTCTTACTGCTACAAACTACCTTGTTGTTTAACATTAAAACCAATATTCTTACTGCTACAAGCTACCTTGTTATTTAACATTAAAACCAAGTTTAACATTAAAACCAATATTCTTACTGCTACAAGCTACCTTGTTGTTTAACATTAAAACCAAGACTCTTACTGCTACAAGCTACCTTGTTATTTAACATTAAAACCAAGATTGTTACTGCTACAAGCTACCTTGTTGTTTAACATTAAAACCAATATTCTTACTGCTACAAGCTACCTTGTTGTTTAACATTAAAACCAAGACTCTTACTGCTACAAGCTACCTTGTTGTTTAACATTAAAACCAAGATTCTTACTGCTACAAGCTACTTTGTTGTTTAACATTAAAACCAATATTCTTACTGCAACAAGCTACCTTGTTATTTAACATTAAAACCAAGACTCTTACTGCTACAAGCTACCTTGTTGTTTAACATTAAAACCAATTTTCTTACTGCTACAAGCTACCTTGTTGTTTAACATTAAAACCAAGTTGTTACTGCTACAAGCTACCTTGTTGTTTAACATTAAAACCAAGACTCTTACTGCTACAAGCTACCTTGTTGTTTAACATTAAAACCAATATTCTTACTGCTACAAGCTACCTTGTTGTTTAACATTAAAACCAATATTCTTACTGCTACAAGCTACCTTGTTGTTTAACATTAACACCAAGATTCTTACTGCTACAAGCTACTTTGTTGTTTAACATTAAAACCAATATTCTTACTGCAACAAGCTACCTTGTTATTTAACATTAAAACCAAGACTCTTACTGCTACAAGCTACCTTGTTGTTTAACATTAAAACCAATATTCTTACTGCTACAAGCTACCTTGTTGTTTAACATTAAAACCAAGATTGTTACTGCTACAAGCTACCTTGTTGTTTAACATTAAAACCAAGACTCTTACTGCTACAAGCTACCTTGTTATTTAACATTAAAACCAAGATTGTTACTGCTACAAGCTACCTTGTTGTTTAACATTAAAACCAATATTCTTACTGCAACAAGCTACCTTGTTATTTAAGATTAAAACCAAGACTCTTACTGCTACAAGCTACCTTGTTGTTTAACATTAAAACCAAGATTCTTACTGCTACAAGCTACCTTGTTGTTTAACATTAAAACCAATATTCTTACTGCTACAAGCTACCTTGTTATTTAACATTAAAACCAAGATTCTTACTGCTACAAGCTACCTTGTTGTTTAACATTAAAACCAATATTCTTACTGCTACAAGCTACCTTGTTATTTAACATTAAAACCAAGATTGTTACTGCTACAAGCTACCTTGTTGTTTAACATTAAAACCAATATTCTTACTGCTACAAGCTACCTTGTTATTTAAGATTAAAACCAAGACTCTTACTGCTACAAGCTACCTTGTTGTTTAACATTAAAACCAAGATTCTTACTGCTACAAGCTACCTTGTTGTTTAACATTAAAACCAATATTCTTACTGCAACAAGCTACCTTGTTATTTAGCATTAAAACCAAGACTCTTACTGCTACAAGCTACCTTGTTGCTTAACATTAAAACCAATTTTCTTACTGCTACAAGCTACCTTGTTATTTAACATTAAAACCAAGATTGTTACTGCTACAAGCTACCTTGTTGTTTAACATTAAAACCAAGATTCTTACTGCTACAAGCTACCTTGTTATTTAACATTAAAACCAAGATTGTTACTGCTACAAGCTACCTTGTTGTTTAACATTAAAACCAATATTCTTACTGCAACAAGCTACCTTGTTATTTAACATTAAAACCAAGACTCTTACTGCTACAAGCTACCTTGTTGTTTAACATTAACACCAAGATTCTTACTGCAACAAAGCTACCTTGTTGTTTAACATTAAAACCAATATTCTTACTGCTACAAGCTACCTTGTTATTTAACATTAAAACCAAGATTGTTACTGCTACAAGCTACCTTGTTGTTTAACATTAAAACCAAGACTCTTACTGCTACAAGCTACCTTGTTATTTAACATTAACACCAAGATTTTTACTGCAACAAAATACCTTGTTGTTTAACATTAAAACCAAGATTGTTACTGCTACAAGCTACCTTGTTGTTTAACATTAAAACCAAGATTCTTACTGCTACAAACTACTTTGTTGTTTAACATTAAAACCAATATTCTTACTGCTACAAGCTACCTTGTTATTTAGCATTAAAACCAAGACTCTTACTGCTACAAGCTACCTTGTTGCTTAACATTAAAACCAATATTCTTATTGCTACAAGCTACCTTGTTATTTAACATTAAAACCAAGATTGTTACTGCTACAAGCTACCTTGTTGTTTAACATTAAAACCAATATTCTTACTGCAACAAGCTACCTTGTTATTTAAGATTAAAACCAAGATTCTTACTGCTACAAGCTACCTTGTTGTTTAACATTAAAACCAATATTCTTACTGCTACAAGCTACCTTGTTGTTTAACATTAAAACCAAGATTCTTACTGCTACAAGCTACCTTGTTGTTTAACATTAAAACCAAGATTCTTACTGCTACAAGCTACCTTGTTGTTTAACATTAAAACCAATATTCTTACTGCTACAAGCTTTCTTGTCGTTTAACATTAAAACTAAAATTCTTACTGCTACAAGCTACCTTGTTATTTAACATTAAAACCAATATTCTTACTGCTACAAGCTACCTTGTTATTTAACATTAACACCAAGATTCTTACTGCTACAAGCTACCTTGTTGTTTAACATTAAAACCAATATTCTTAATGCAACAAGCTACCTTGTTATTTAACATGAAAACCAAGATTCTTACTGCTACAAGCTACCTTGATATTTAACATTAAAACCAAGACTCTTACTGGTACAAGCTACCTTGTTATTTAACATTAAAACCAATATTCTTACTGCTTCTTACTGCTACAAGCTACCTTGTTGTTTAACATTAAAACCAAGATTCTTACTGCTACAAGCTACCTTGTTGTTTAACATTAAAACCAATATTCTTACTGCTACAAGCTACCCTTGTTGTTTCTTGATTAACATTAAAACCAAGACTCTTACTGCTACAAGCTACCTTGTTATTTAACTTTAAAACCAAGACTCTTACTGCTACAAGCTACCTTGTTATTTAACATTAAAACCAATATTCTTACTGCTACAAGCTACCTTGTTGTTTAACATGAAAACCAAGATTCTTACTGCTACAAGCTACCTTGCTATCTTGTTATTTAACATTAAAACCAATATTCTTACTGCTACAAGCTACCTTGTTGTTTAACATTAAAACCAAGATTCTTACTGCTACAAGCTACCTTGTTGTTTAACATTAAAACCAATATTCTTACTGCTACAAGCTACCCTCTTGATTAACATTAAAACCAAGACTCTTACTGCTACAAGCTACCTTGTTATTTAACTTTAAAACCAAGACTCGTACTGCCACAAGCTACCTTGTTATTTAACATTAAAACCAATATTCTTACTGCTACAAGCTACCTTGTTGTTTAACATGAAAACCAAGATTCTTACTGCTACAAGCTACCTTGATATTTAACATTAAAACCAAGACTCTTACTGCTACAAGCTACCTTGTTATTTAACATTAAAACCAAGATTCTTACTGCTACAAGCTTTCTTGTTGTTTAACATTAAAACCAAGATTCTTACTGAGTCATTGGGACTCAGCACATGAAACAAACCAAAACTCAACATACTAAGAAACCAAATAAACACAGCCATAAAACTATGCTCACCAGATAAAATTAACGATGAATTAGACAAAATAAAACAATACTTCATCAACATCAATAAGTTTCCTCCACAAACCGTAGAAAACATTATACGCACACACCTAGACAGAAAGCAAAATCAACCAACTAAAGTAAATACAGCTCACGAATCAAAAAACCACAAAACCATATACTGCTGTATACCATATATTCCTAACATCAGCAAACAAATAACCAACATTTGGCAAAAATTAGTAACAAAATATGACATTCCAGTTAATACCAAATTTATTCAAAATCCCGGCACAAAACTGAGGTCTATACTATGTAAAAACTACACTGACAAACACCACACCAACATTATTTATAAAATACAATGTGATAACTGCCACGACTTCTTTATTGGAGAAACAAGTAGTAAAATGGAAACCAGATTCAAAGAACATAAAAAGTCACCTTCACACGGTTTCGAACATTGCAAGTCAAATAAACACAACATAACCATAGAAAACACTCAAATACTAAATAAAGAAACAAACATAAACAAACGCAAAATTAAAGAAGCCTTACTTATACAACTTAAACCCAAAATAAACCAATATAAAGGAACGCCTTTATACCTATATTAATATAATAAAATAAATAAAATTATATATTCAAACATCTAATACCGCCCTCTACATTTCGACACACAGTTACACAACCCCTTTCAAACATGTGGTCAGCTTCCGGTCAGTTACCTCTTTCTTTGTGAACCTGACGATGACCGAAGAAGGTCGAAACGTTGTTCGCTCTTCTATGTAAAATATTTTCTCAACCCAAACGAGCCGTTTTGCATATAAGCTTCCTTGTTGTTTTACATTAAAACCAAGAAGCAACAACTTCTTAACATTGCTTACTGCTACATGCTTCCTTGTTATTTAACACTATAACAAAGACTCCTACCGTTAAAAATTACGTTGTACTTACCCCTAGAACCAAGATTCTTACCGTTAAAAAACACGTTGTACTTACCACCAGAACCAAGTATCTTTCCGCTAAAAATTATGGTGTACTTATCACTAGAACTAAGACTTTAACCGTTAGAAATCACGTTGTACTTATCACCAGAATTAAGATTCTTAACGTTAAAAACCACGTTGAACTTATCACTAAAATGAAGTCTCTAACCGTTAAAAACCACGTTGTACTTATCACTAGAACCAAGGCTCTTACCGTTAAAAACCACGTTGTACTTATCACTAGAATCAAGACTCTAACCGTTAAAAACCACGTTGTACTTATCACTAGAATTAAACTTCCTACCGCTGACAGTTGTCTTCAATGAAGGAAGATTTTTCAAATATTGTATATGATTACAATTCGGCTAATTCGTCAAGTTATCTCGTTCAACTAAGATATTACAGAAGCAGGGCAACAGATAAGCCTTAACTCTCAGAACCAAGATAACTAGAAAATATCACTGTGGCTAAAGTTCTGATGCGACTAGACGATCAAGTAGACAGAATCAAAAGGAAAAAAATACTAAAACAAACGGGTGGAAAAAGTGGTTACATTAAAATGGATAGATAAGACGATAGCAAGCGATAAACATACACGAGGAAGATAAAACAGAAAATATGCAGATCATGTGTGGTTTAAATATATCCACGTTTTCAAATTAAACACTCTCTACGAGCTAATTAAACCCTATGTAATACTTAACTACACCGTACAATTTTCTATCACAACTGCAGGCTTACTGTGACATTACTCATATTCAAGATACTAAACAACGTAGTATGTATATCATTTTTATGTAACATAGATTGTAAGTCATAGACAGCTAGGAGAAACCAAAGTTTTTATCAAATAAATATTTTAATTTTAAAATATTCTTGCGTGAAAGCAACAAAATCGTGAGTGTTCCGAGATTATTTGTTTAAATACTATTTATTTCTGTGAGGTTCCGTTACGATAGTTTTCAACTGGTTTCTATACGTGTTATGCAAATATTAAATAACTCTGTGAAGAAATAACTGGGTTTTCACGAACGAAATTATATAAAAATATGGCCAGTAACAGTTACTTGTAAACTTACCATCAAATTAAATGAACCGAACTTTACCAATAAAAACGGATAACGTTACTTTCAGACTAAGAGGATTTAAATAAAAAAATAAATTTAAATAAATAATTATCAGAAGCATCCATCAACGTGTGATAAGCAGATATACTGAAACAATTAACATTGACAAACTGGAGAATAAAGAAGGGTGGTGTACAACCAAATGTTTCCAAACTTCCAGGTATTATGAAGACAGAGATGAAAATGGATGAAATATGTGGAAAAAGGGCGTGAGTTTTCTTCAAGCAAGCGACGTACTAGATCAGTAGACTGAAACACGAAGTCAGAAGTTTACAGGCCCCACAGAAGTACTAGCACTGCAGTGAAGTTTCACATTGTAAAAATATGCCTAACGCATACCAAATATAGTATATTATAAAACAATTCGTTTTTATTTTGTTTTCCAGATATTCGCACCAACCTAGTTAAGGGCTACCTGCACGAGAATTTATCAATTCTAAACTGATAGACAAGAGAGCAGATAGTCAACAGCACCCACCGCCAATTTTAGGCTACTTTTGACTGAACGAATATCGTATTTGACTTTCACCCTTATCATCCACAAACTGGCATGCGGACCACACTCAGTTCCTGTTGTCAAACGTACCCTATTACTGACGAGAAGGTGACTGTCACTTGGTCTACGTGATGCACTGACACGTGCTCTATATGATGTACCGACGAGTAATCACGTTACACACAAGACCTATATCGAAGTACAAACTTCAACATCTGCGTTCCATGGAATATTCTTATCTTTGCTAACATACCCGAAAATTATATAAATAACTGTTAGCTTACGAACCTTTATAGACTGTTCGTTTATAAAATTTACATAATAGCTGCAAGATAACCATTCAGTCATTAACACCAAGATAATCATTCAGGTACTAATTCCAAGATAACCAATCAGATACTAACACCAAGATAATCATTCAGGTACTCAATCTCAGATAACCAACCAGGTACTAATTCTCAGATAACCAATCAGGTACTAATTCCCAGGTAACCATTCAGGTACAAATTCCCAGATAACCATTCAGGTACAAATTCCAAGATAACCATTCAGGTACTAACTCCAAGATAACCATTCAGGTACTAACTCCAATACAACCATTCAGGTACTAACTCCAATACAACCATTCAGGTACTAACTTTTAGATAATGTATTTTTCATTGTATAAGATAATCCTGGACTTTTTGACCAAAGAGTATTTCTTTGGTTTTTGGTATATAGGATGGCCTCTATTGTAAAGCAGGCCTAAGATGTTACATTTGTAAATAAATTCTAAGAAGTTACACTTAAACAGTGTCTGATGTAATCAATATAACCACAGGTGTGTCTATTTTATAATCTTCACATGTCAGAGACAGTTTGATACAGCATAACCTAAATCACAAACATGTAACAAACAGCTTTACAATGTTTTCATGACATTTCAACTCCTTTTGCAGACACTACACCTTAATATACAGCGATCTATTTTAAAAACATGTTTAAACTATTAGTGTACGTTACAGAAACCAATCAATATGTTAGTATGAAAGATGAGATTCATAGACCTCACCTAAAAATGTCTTCATTAACTGTAACTAACATGTCAGATAAAGAACGTCTGGTTACGGAGAACTGATTCAATTACAAATACGTTATTGTAACACAGTAGGTGGTATGACGTCCAGTTATAAAAGCAATCATAAGTAAAAGGAACAACGTAGTTTGGGTTAAAAGTGCTATCAATCGGATATTTCTTATCGGAACTCTATCTTTGAACTTGTGTGAAAAACGAGGGTGAAACCAGACATTGTTTTAAGTTTGTTTGTTTGTTGTTTTTGAATTTTGCGCAAAGCTACACGGGGGCTAGTTGCGCTAGCCGTCCCTAATTTAGCAATGTAAGAATAGATGCCAGGCAGTTAGTCATCGCTACCAACTACCATCTCTTGGGCTACTCTTTTTACCAACGAATAGTGGGATTGACCATCACGTAATAACGCCCCCACAGCTGAAAGGGCGAGCATGTTTGGTTAATTCGACCCCGCGACCCTCAGATTACGAGTCGAACGCCTTAACCCACATGGCCATGCCGAGCCTATTGTTTTAAAAGTAAACACCGTACACCGGAAAATACGGTAATCATTTATACTACTAAGTTATTTTACGGTCATTTCAGGGTCAGTACTCTTAAACTCCATTTTTAACTCAAGTTCTATACATTTCACTTACAAAAAGGCCCTAAGCCTTTTGTTTCATCCGTAATATATATTTGGGATAACTTTTATTTAGGGTTCATTTCCTAGTAACTATCACAACTGCTAGTTAAAAACAAAGTAGTAATAGGAGTAAAACACTACTTTCCTTTTCTAGAGCTTTCCTGATGGAAAACAGTTCGTGATGTCCACAACGAAAGGTTCTCCCGTTGACAAAACAAACAAATTTGAACTTGTTTCTACAGGAGTTCTCAATTTTCTAGACTTATCAGTTCCACGTAGTTTCTCTCTTTCGTATAAACTTGAAGTAATTTTAGTTTAAATAACATATTCGCTATTTTTTCAGAAATAAACTTTCCTGGTTATCTATGGGCTTTTTAAACATCAACTGATGTGGTTAGATGGAAACTACCACCACGATGTTTTTCTAACTTTCTTGTACTTCTTCACAAAAACAATTATTTTTACCAACTACCAATTCGTAACTGATGTATATGAAACCTAACTTAACTTATTTAATAAGTTGTTAGATTCATAATCCAAAATTATCAGAAGTAATCCAAAAGAAAATAGATAACGCACGAACCACTTCCTTAATGATCTAATGGTGTTCATCCCGCTGTGAAAATAAACGTGGAACCTGAACTATTAGGTTAATTAACCGGCCATTGAATTATAATAATTTCAAAGAAATTTAACTCCTCATTAATAAAGGTCAAACTGACAGAACAAGACTGGACTTCTTGAAGTATATACGTGTGGTAAACTTATACTAAAACATAGGTAGCGCTTCTAACTAGAGTTCATTTCGACTCTTCGTTCACTGGTTAAGAAAGAAACAGTCAAAAAGTTCGAGCTATGGAGTCCTTTTATTAACTACTTGCTGATATATCACAGGTAATATGCTGCATGTAAATTAATATAGCTAGTTTGTACCTTGCTAACAACAAAACATGAATGAAAGGATACGCACGTGCCTTCAAGTCAAATATTTGCTTTAATTGGAATCTTTAAGCTACAACTCGAACTAATCGTTAGAAACTTACCTTTAGGGCTATTTTTCTTATTACACGTAAAATTCCATTAGACGTAACCCTCATTAATGTGATGTTTCTTTCACGCAATCCTCTCACCTATACACCCAGTAATTCCAAACAAAATTACTTGTGGCCTAATAAGACACGGTATCTCTTAACGGAACAACTAGTAACCTAGTAACGTAGGAAAATGTACACACCTAATTCTAATATCACGCCTACATCGTGGACTCGAAATAGGACAATTACTGGGACTTCCACTTCCGGCGTACGAAAGGAAGTAATTCTAAGAATCCACGCGCGGAAGCAATGGAGAAAATATATAATAACGTGTCAATCGTACAACTGTATCCAATGCCGACGGGGTTTTTCGTATAATACCAGGATTCATCATGTCGGCTGGGATACGACATAGTAGTGGTTCATTACATAACAACTGGTGTCATATGGACATTATCATGCACGTGAATTTTAATTATTATAAATTCTTTTAATGTCTTATGAACATAGGATTTTAAAACTAAGAATAATAATTACACATGTTTACCTCTTGTTCGTGACTTGAACAAACAAGGACAACTGAATAACAACATTCCGTCACTATGTAATAACGTTAATTATAAGAGGAACAGTGGTTCACCCGGACTCAACAAGGTTAAAGCCATTAACAATTCGATTTAATTTTATCCAATCAAGAAGCACATTGTTTTCATATTGATTAACAAACTAAATTAGCTTTTCTAATAAAATTTTTATAAAGATTTTAATTGAAACTGTTTGGTATCAGACAAATGTTTGCTGAGTATTTTCTCCTAGAAACAAATCTCATCATTTTTCGTATTTTGTGGTCAAAACATATTTGCTTTTTAGTCTACTGGTATGTTTTTGTAAGGATATTCTAGTATAACATGTTTTTTTTTTCTATAGTCTTTTATTGACAAAATATGTTAATTGTATTCTGGTATAATAGATGTTGTTTTTACATGTTATTATTAACTTACAATCAGTGTAAGCTCTGTACTTAGAGAGAACTAAACTTAATCTGGCAAACTAATTAACCTGATCACATCTACTCTTTTCCAGTTGAAAAGATTTCATTCACAAAACTCTGATAAAATACGATATTGATTAGGGAGCAAACTGTTAAAATATGATATTTATTAGAGAGTTAACTGGTAATATATGATATTCATTAGGGAATCAACTGTCAAAATATGATATTTATTAGTGAATCAACTACAAAATATGGTACTGATTAGGGAACCAATAGATAAAATATGATATTGATTAGAGAACGAACTGTTAAAATACAATAATCCTTAGAAGGCATCTGATAAAATATAATGTTAATTACAGTCAACTGGTAGAATATGGTATTGATTACAGAACGAGCTGTTAAAATACGATAATCCTTAGAAAGCCATATGATAAAATATAATGTTAATTACAGAGTCAACTGGTAGAATATGGTATTGATTAGAGAACGAACTGTTAAAATATGATGTTCCTTAGAGAGCCATCTGATAAAATATAATGTTAATTACGGAGTCAACTGGTATAATATGGTATTGATTAAGGAACCAACTGGAAATATTTGATATTGGTTAAGGAACCATCTGGTAAAATAATAGTGCTAGCTCCTTTGTGGCTGTTTCAAACGTTTAAACAAAGTTTAGAGTCCTACAGGATGACTGTAAGAAATTATCTCTGTTTCTACTGAGAATCCTCTACAAGGTAATAAGTCCGGAACAACAGTTAATTTTGAAGTCTAAAGGGTTCTGATACACACCGACTGTCTCATTCTTGTAGCTCAGAAACATTTTTCTTGATTACACACTAAAACACTCAAAGCTGATGTAATTAACAAACCGCGTTTTTCCTTTGACGTATCACTATAATAATTCAAACATGGCGACTCACCAACTCCACCTGCTTATTTTTCTTGTTCTTCACTGGTTTCGGCTTCTGTCCAATTTTTTCTACATTTCTGTATCTACAAGGAGTAAAGTAAATTGTATATATACATGTGTGTGTTTGTGTGTAAGAGAGACTTCAGGTTTTATTAAATATTAACTTCCTATAATAGAGGGCGCTGAGAAAACCAGAGTGATGCACTTAAAAGTTAAAAAAAAAGAAAACAAAGAAGGAGCAGGAATATTGAAATCTATCTATAAATAAGTAAGTATGAAATACATGAAAATAACCATGATTGTTCTAGTTGTAAGGGTAAAGCATTTCTATCTAAGCTATATAAAGAACTAGTGAAAAAAAATATTAATTATATTTTTTTTCGCTAGGATGACTGGAACTGAATTGTTTATTTCACATATATTATTAAGTACCAATTAATTACGAGGAGGGGGTTAGTGAGGGAAATACAACATTATAATCGAATTTCGGATTTCTTTGAAACTTGATAATAGTTTCTCAGCATGAAAGAGAGTGGAACATATCTGTGTTTTTAATAAAGTGCTACTATATTTTTCATCAGTTGAAGGTCTGGCCGACACAGTCGGTGTTTATCTACCAATAAGAACGCAGTCTTTATCTTTATCTACCAATAAGAACGCAGTCTTTATCTTTATCTACCAATAAGAACGCCGTCTTGTAATTAGTACCGGAAAACTCCATCTTTCCATCACACATTAGGTTTATTCTACTGTTTACTTATATCTACACAAGTCTACAAATAACCAACAGGTCTAAAATTTATGATGGGTTCACTGTCAAGCACAAAACCATATAACGGGCTATGTTCAGGTCACCGTGGGTAAAGAAACTCCATTTCTAGCATTACGAGCCCAACGACTTATCGCTGAACAATCGAAGATGGCACAAATTATTTTGATAAAATGCACTTTCCCTTAATACGTTAAGTGCGGGTTACAGTTTGTATTCGCCTTTAATCCCGCAATAGCTAAATTAAAATAAATGTGTACAATAATTTGTCAGTATTACGTAGTTCTCATGACACATTGTAGGCTTACTGATTTCGGTTTTCAAGTCGTAATTTCTTCAGATACTTTCCTACAAACTGCGCATTTTTAACACTTAACAAATTATTTAGCAAGCACTAAAATAAGCGTGTGTATTTGTGTTTTTCTTATAGCAAAGCCACATCGGGCTATCTGCTCAGCCCACGGAGGGGAATCGAACCCCTGATTTTAGCGTTGTAATCCGGAGACATACCGCTGTACTAGCGGGGGCCTAAAATAAGCAACTTCAGGTTTGTTAGTTAGAAAAACCATGACGGATTAAAATAACATGTCACAAAAATAACTCCACATAGAACTCATGTTACAATCATCAGTTTGACATACTTTGAAAGTTTCTCATATTAGAAATAATTTGAAAACTGAGACCACAGATGGATCACTATTGTTAAAAGGTTTTGCGTGTATATATTTACAACATGGTGAATATAAACAGGTTACATAAACCTACCTTTTGTGTGTATATATTTACAACATGGTGAGTATAAACAGGTTACATACACCTACCGTCTGGTAAAGATTCCATCAACCAATTCCATTCCCTTATCACATTCTTCAACTTCCCTTTCGGTATAGTTAAGGTCGCTAGGCAACGATTGGACATTCACTAACGAACGACTCTCCTCTAGAGGGCGACACAGTCATCTTAATTATGTAAAGTTTAAACAACTAAAAAACAATATCTAGCTAAAGAATCATAAAATTTAAAGTAAAAAAATCTTTCATCACTTTATGTCACAAAATCAACAAGTGTGTTCTTGTGGTGTTTGTTATAAATACCCTATTGGAAACAAAATCTTGAACTAGTATCGGACACTAGGTGTTCGAAATAAGTTCTTCCTTGTAAGTACACCTGCTTGGTTGTATTCGTTTTTGTTGTTGTGGGTTGCGTAAGTACACCTGTTTGGTTCTATTCTTTGTTGTTGTTGTGTAAGTACATCTGTTTGGTTGTACTCCTTGTTGTTGTTGTGGGTTGTTAAGTACACCTGTTTGGTTGTACTCCTTGTTGTTGTTGTGGGTTGTGTAAGTACACCTGTTTGGTTCTATTCTTTGTTGTTGTTGTGGGTTGTGTAAGTACACCCGTTTGGTTATATTCCTTGTTGTTCTTTGGGTTGTGTAAGTACACCTGTTTGGTTGTATTCCTTGTTGTTGTTGTGGGTTGTGTAAGTACACCTGTTTGGTTGTACTCCTTGTTGTTGTTGTGGGTTGTGTAAGTACACCTGTTTGGTTCTATTCTTTGTTGTTGTTGTGGATTGTGTAAGTACACCTGTTTGGTTATATTCCTTGTTGTTCTTTGGGTTGTGTAAGTACACCTGTTTGGTTGTATTCCTTGTTGTTGTTGTGGGTTGTGTAAGTACACCTGTTTGGTTGTATTCCTTGTTGTTGTGGGTTATGTAAGCACACATGTTTGGTTGTACTCCTTGTTTTTGTTGTGGGTTGCATAAGTACATATGTTTGGTTGTATTCCTTGTTGTTGTAGGTTGTGTATGTTCCAGAAACTTTCAACGGATTCAATAAAAATGGGATTATCTCTTGTATGTTTCACGAGCTCGAACGTACAGCACTTATATCTCTACGTATAGCAAAAATGAAATGAATTCATAAATAATTTGAAGTTTCACTTTATTCTTCCCACACCAATTTTATGGATTCCAAATAGAATTACCGCGTGGTTGTTGAGGTCAGAATACTCCTGTTTATTATACATGCTATTACTGACTGGTTGTACACAGTAAATATGTTTCAATTTTCATTTCTTGTTTATATACGAATAAAACAAAGTATGCAGCGATAACGATATTACAGATGTCACTATAGTTACAAAGCAGCGGACTTTTCCATCGTCAGAGAAAACAAGTATTTGGTGTTTTTAAACTGTACGATAGATACCCCTGGTTAAACATTACTCAAGCAGCCAGGCTGAGAAGCCTCTCCAACCAGCCCCCACCCCTCAAGGCTCAGGTCAGACAGAGCCATCGATAATCTATAATTAATCACTTATGAGAAGTCAACCAGTTAGCATTGCCCGCCGCTTACAAGGCTACCTTCATCCGTAAATAGAGGCTGACTGTTACATCTATAACGCGACCATGACTGAAAAAGTAGAGTATGTTCAAAAGCACGTCGACGATCGAACGTTAGCCGCTAACTAAACTCTCAAACCCGGTCCACAGACACCAAGAGTCGTTTGTCTCTCCTGCAGACATAAAAGTTGCCACCCTTACAAGGGAAACGGATTATTCGTTTTCGTGATGAGTGCTGGGATTCTTTATAACACTTGCAAGTTGTTTGTTATTATAACTAGAGGGTCACTCAGTAGACGACATATACACACACACAAAACGTGTCTAACGTGACAAGGCAATAAAGAAAATTATTTCTACACAAGTCCACCAAGTTCCAATATTGACTCATTTATACAGCACAAAGAGTATGAAAAGTTGACAGTATTAACAGATAGATTTTTTATTTGTATTTCCTGATCCTCCAAAATATATTCACTGCTAAGTTGGGTCATAGTCTAAATGTTTACCGAATATTGTCAACATCCATTCAGCCGTTCTCGAGAAATCTCGCTGACAAACACAAGCAAAAATGTTAACTCCCATTAGCGGAGGTCAACAATTCTGAACTTGTTTCTCAGGTTATAGTACCTGCATTGTTGCTCTTTGTAATAAAATGTTGAAGTTGTCCCTCGAGTTATTAAACCCTGAACATTTTCGACTTCTTAAACAAACAAACAAAAAAGAGTGAGGGCGGCATGTTTGACTAAGAAGCACAATCAAACTGAAAAGAAAGTCACGGGTTCCCCATGTAAATTGTAGTAACAGTCACCATGGGGCGAAAGTTATATACGTCACAGTGATGACAGAAATTGCAAGTATTATTAAGCCTTGGTTTTACATCTATCTGCCTAATAATAGCTTTGTATCAACATTCCCTATCTATCCAATCCAGTTTTGTTTTCAAGTATTCCCTTTACACTGGGTTTTTATAATAGCACGAGTGTGGTACAACTTTTGATACATATCTTAACAAAACACAATAAGGCAGTAATGTAGGCTAGTATATTATAAAGTCTGTTATCCTGGGTTTAAGATTTCTAAAAACACAGTTGTAGATTTTTACCAGGACATTAATTCCTCTATCTTCAACAGTTAGACCTATACTCACATAAGTTACATGTTTCAATACCTTCACACATTGATGCGTATTCTAAACATACAATTATTTTTCTCAAGCACCAAAAAAGCATTCGTTCAAATATCACGCAGAGAGACGAAACTCACGAAAACCTACGTTTAAGGTATGTGCGCAAGCACGAATTTTGACCTTGATTAATATGATAATCAAACGAGGTTTAACCTATTAGTAAACACACTATTCTAATCATTACATCAAAATATAGATAAGACAGTTGTTTCTGGAATTTGATCCAAGAAACAGATGTCATTTGAGAAATAAAATTTCTTGTACGTTCATATCTCACTTAAGGTATCACATGCACCTGTCTGGGGGTAGGGTACTCGTAATGTTTCAGGATTATTAAATTCGTTTATGAAAATGGATCAATAACATTAAATTAGATAATTTAACTGAAATGTGAATCCGTTGTATCATTTTTATTACCATCTTAATTTCCAGAATCAAACAGTTAGATCAGCTTATCCTTCTATATGGTATACACCGAGATGTCTTGTACATGAGTGACATATTTCAAAAGCAGGTAAGTATCGTTTTAATGGGACTGGGGCCTATTTTCCTTATCACAAATAGTACGTTTTGTTTTTTCTTTTATCTTCACCGCCTTAATCTACAATTATTTTAGTTTCCCAGTAGGACAGCGGCAAGTTCACAGATTAATAACGCAAAAACAGAGGTCACTTCTCTCTGGAGAACACAGAAGATAGCCAGTGTGGCTTTGCTCTAAAAGAAACAACCAGACATTTTAAGCAATACGTTAGTGACGCATGATTTCATCCTTAAACTTATTACAATATATTTCCCTACATATGTAAAGTTTTCTTTACTTCAGAACTTTCTGTGTATACCATTTTTTCAGTCTACGCACAGAACTATCCACATACATACATACAACGTTTTTAAGTCAACATATGCAAGTTATTATTCAACAATTGTCTAAGTATACCTCTTTTTTACTTTCTTTTTTACGTATGTACAATTGTTCCGAAAATTTCTAGGTATACGTTTTTCTATATACAGTTTTTGTGTTGTTGTTTTTTCAGAAATTCTCACACGTATCGGTTTTTGTTTTGTTTTTAACTCTCTGTGCACATGCAGTTTTGTTATTCCAATGCTCAGATGTATAATGTTTTCACTTTCCTCAACCTTGGGTTTGGTTTCACCCATAGCTTCCGCTTCGCTATTTTCATCACTCCCACTAATTCTGTGGAGCTTATATTGATTTTATAATTTTCTCTTTTGTTTTTCTATTTCTGAGATTGGTAAGATAGACTTTCTGGGTTGTTACAAAGTGATATACGAAGAACATAAGCGTTTATTTGATCGTCCTAGTTAGGTTTAAACCCACCGGTTCTGAGGTAGATATAACCTAGTAAAGGTACTACTTGACGTTAATTATGTGGTATTTTAACAACTGGTCCACTTGCTACGAATTGCTTTTCTAAGCTAACGGGCTGGCGTTACGTTAAATCTTTTATTTTCAAAACATTAACTAACGAGAACAAATACATCAAATCAACTTTACATACGTAGAGCCTCAAACTTCTAAAAATACGATTACAGGGGAGGAGGTCTTAAAAAGAAACAGTAACCTACCTGGTACTACGTCTCGGAGCTCTTTCTCTAAGGGTAGCTGATGATTAGAGGTCGCTACTTCGCCAGGAGGTAACGACAGAGAAATAGTGGTCGAGGTAACACTATCTGCCTCCTTTGTCTAAATAAAAATCACACAAATTATAACAAAAACTCCTTTCTCCTACACAATAACAGATACTTCCACGGTACGAATTATTTTCTGTCTCTCACACGTTGAATTTCATATTCAGAAATATCAATATTTTCAAATAGCTATCAAGACCAACATAGACATTTACCGAAGTACAGATGTAAAATTATTCACTACGATAAAAATTCATGTTTAAAGGGTAGCACATTTAATGATACATGAACATCATACTACGATAAAATTCATGTTTAAAGGGTAGCACATTTAATGATACATGGAATATTTTTATTCAATGTAAAGTGTAAATTTGTTTAAATCAACTTGTGGACACGCTAGACAGATACATTTACGGCTAGTGGAGAAAACTAATTGTCTGTTACTTTCAGTAAAATAAAAACAAAAATCAGTCAATAGACTACAATAGAAACGTTCTACAAATGCAGGATAGTTGATTAAGAGAAAACTGTATTTGTTATTACTTAATTTATACGCACTAAGCCTAAATTAGGTGAAATGAGACAAGTGTGTTTGGTTTTAAGCCTTTTGCTACTAATTATTTCAAAGTCATATCAAGGTACTAAAACAAACTATAATGATCGCAGAGTTAAAAAAAAACACAAAAATTAAAAAAATAATTGAGAACCAGTTAATTATTTTTAAAACAAATGTAAATGAAACAGTTTGTGTTTGCAGTGAACAAAAGACAGCAGAGGATAGACGATGACCTTTTGTCATAATCGTTCGTCAGATACAATTAACTCAGTATTTAACTGGTGGCAATAGATATGGAGAAAAAATCGTGGATGTATTACTGTTATCATATATTCTTCTAATTACTGAAAATCCCTATAGGGCTAGATAAAGAATTCTGTGTTTAAAAATATAATAGGCCTAATAGTAATGTCTTATGACAATGTAACAATAATTATGTTTCAACAGCTTGTAAAAGGAGTTCTCACCCTTGTTGTAACAAATGCTTATATACATACAGTGTTCCGTTCACTACTGTGTATGAGTGTTTTATATATTATATATAAGCGTTATATTGTTATGGTAATACAAATTTCAAAATTATACGTTTATACACAACAAAGAATTCCATTCCGTCTCAAAACGTGTTTTCTTACATTTCACTGGATTTTTTTTTTATCACAGCACACCTTCCACATTTCGATCTCTTATCTCTCCCAATAAGCCATACAAACCAGCCAGACTTTAACCCAAAAACAGCTGATTTAATGTCAGTACACTAAGCATTTCAGCAACGAAATTACTGATGATTTGGTGTTGTACGAGTTTAAAATGTTGTAACGTAGCTATCACGTTACAGGAAAACACCTTACTTGTAACTACTAAGTAAAACCAATTATTCACTACACGTAAATCGCTGGTTGCTACTAAAACTGATTTTTTGTTCTAAGTGTTTACTAGTTTAAAGTGCTATCTGGTGATGACGGATATATATAACTAGAAAACGAATTACTTCAGTAGGTTTTGAAAAATATCTTCATACTCTAAAAGGCCTTTTGAACGAGGCCTAAGACAGGAAAGTTAGTGTATCTTAAACTGATTCATCGAAAGAAAATATACAGAGTTACGCCAAACGTTACGTAAGTCGACCTAAAAGTTACTATAGCATTACGATAATGGCACATGGGTGTGACCTCATTCGTAATTTTTTGAAAATAAAAATATATAACATCACTTTTCGTGATATATGATATTCAAACTTAATGACAATTATTAAAAAATATTGTATGGAAAGACAATAAATAGTGACGTCGATTTTCACAAATGTTATGACATTTCAGAAAGGATATTCTACTCAAATTCAAAAACTTACAATATTTGAGAATTACTACAGAAAACCACAAAATAATCTTAAAGAAATACCGTTTTTATTTAAGCGTGTTACTTCAATCACAACGTTCCAGTTCAAGATAATATGAACACACTTTAACAGAATGCTAATTAGGGAAAAGAATGGATGTATTGCTACTTCAAATTGAAGAGGAAATTTCGCTTTTCACTCTTCTAGTGATGGTAACTATTGACTTGTGCTTCAATACAGTGCTCAAACATGTGTGTGGCAGTTTATTGGTGACTGAAATAATTTATTTTACTTGTTATTTCCCTGGTGGTCTATTTGTAATAAGCTGTTTTAATTTTTTTTCTCCTATTTTTAAGATGTGTTCCCATGGGGTCAGCGGTACGTTTACAAACTTCCATTGTTATAATTCACATTCTGATTCCCTCAGATAGCCCATTGTTTTAGATTTTGACGAATGGAGCATGTATTTATAATTTTAAGGTCACATAAAAACTTGCGAGAGGTTTTGTTAGTTCTTAGACTACACAATGGACTGTCTACGCCTTGTCAATAACGGTTATCGAATGCTGATTTTTAGCGACATAAACCCTTAGGCTTACCGCTGAACCACCATGGGCTCAACTTCTCTACGTACTTTCCTTGATTCTACAGAGTATGTCTTCCTCTCTGTTGTTGTAGTTCGTAATCTACCTGTCTTTGATTGTCTTTTACACGTTCTAGCTTTAGTTGTATTATATTTCTATGAGACTTAGCTTAAACAAAACACATTAAGTAGCTCAACAAAAACAGCCTTTAAAACTAACCTAAAATAGCGGTAATTTGTTTGGTAGGAACTGTGAGCGCGTAGTAGACATATGGACTGAAATTAAGTTATGTTTCTGAATTTTTAAAACGTCCTTTGTCAGACTTGACATTTTAGTGATGTTTATATGAAGCAGCATCATTAGTGTTTATGTAGATGATGGTGAGAGTGTAGGTTTGGTGTATCTGGAATTTTAGAAAACATTTGACATAAAAGCCACATAAAAGGCTTGTAAATAAACTTATCTCTACAGGTTGTGAGAAATAGATTAACTAACTGGATAAAAGAGTGGCTTATAGAAGAAAGTAGAGGGTTCTTATACATGGGGTTCAGTCAAAATGGATTAATGTCACAAGTGGTTCAACTTCAGGGCTCAGTCTTAGGACTGTTGCTCTTTTTGATTTACATCAATGACATGTATAAAAAATGGTCAATAAATTACTTAAGTTTACAGATGATATCAAGGTATTGGATGTTGCTGGTTGTGAAGAGGATGTTACTGGTTTACAAAAGGATTTAGATCATTTAGTGAGTTGGACAAATAAATGGTAGATGGGTTTTAATTATGATGATAAATGTAAGATATTGTATGGATGTTATCATAATTTGAATTATAAGTATAGTTTGTGTCATGAAAGAAAAGGATCTTGGTGTAATGCTTGATCAGTGATGTTGTTGTTAGTGATAGAGCAAATAGTATTTTATGTTGTATCAGCAGAAATACTGAATATAAATAAAAATAGATTATAATTTCATTGCATAGATCACTGATTAGGCCACATTTGGACTACTGTGTTCAGTCCTGGGCCCCTTACCTTGAATTATTGTAAATGGTTTAGAAGAGAGTAACTAGAATGGTACCTGAAATGGAGAGATTGTCTTGTGAGGAGAAGTTAAGATCCTTAAAACTGTTTTATCTTAAACAAAGAAGAGTTAGAAGGGATCTGATTGAAGTGTTTAAGATTGTAAATGAATTGATAATGTTGATGCATCAACGTTTTTCTTACATACTAGCAGGAATGAAAAAACTAGGGGACACACACATAAATTTAAGCAAGATAGAAGCTGTCTGCAACTAAACCAGTTTTATTTTTTAAATAAGGTGGTTGGCTTATAGAATGGGTCATTTTCAGATGATGTGGAGGCAGTAAATTTGAGTGACTTTAAAAGAAAACTTGATAAATATATGAATTATAAGGGTTATATTTAAATTTTTTATTTAATAGCTTTTAGTTTGACTTAGAGAGTGGGAAAGCCGATATGGATCGACGGGTCCTTTGTTTTCCCTAAACATTATATTATGTCATCCATCAAAAGAGGTACGTATTGTAAATTACATTAATAATAATAGATACTCTTACGTTATATGTAAGATATATCAAACTCCGACGGCAATTAGTTTCATCACTAATGAAGACAGATTAATTTTGAAAGGGTTTCTTGGTCATGTTAGTTGTTGTACAAGAAGTATAACCCTTTACACACTACTTTACTAACCTTCAAGTTCATGTTTGTTTGTTGGTCAGTTAGGTGCTGTACAAGAAGTATAACCCTTTACACACTACTTTACTAACCTTCAAGTTCATGTTTGTTTGTTGGTCAGTTAGGTGCTGTACAAGAAATATAACCCTTTACACACTAATTTACCAACCTTCAAGTTCATGTTTGTTTGTTGGTCAGTTAGGTGCTGAACAAGAAGTATAACCCTTTACACACTACTTTACTAACCTTCAAGTTCATGTTTGTTTGTTGGTCAGTTAGGTGCTGTACAAGAAGTATAACCCTTTACACACTACTTTATTAACCTTCAAGTTCATGTTTGTTTGTTGGTCAGTTAGGTGCTGTACAAGAAGTATAACCCTTTACACACTACTTTATTAACCTTCAAGTTCATGTTTGTTTCTTGGTCATGTTAGTTGTTGTACAAGAAGTATAACCCTTTACACACTACTTTACTAACCTTCAAGTTCATGTTTGTTTGTTGGTCAGTTAGGTGCTGTACAAAAAGTATTATCCTTTACACACTACTTTCCTAACCTTCAAGTTCATGTTTGTTTGTTGGTCAGTTAGGTGCTGTACAAGAAGTATAACCCTTTACACACTACTTTACTAACCTTCAAGTTCATGTTTGTTTGTTGGTCAGTTAGGTGCTGTACAAGAAATATAACCCTTTACACAATAATTTACTAACCTTCAAGTTCATGTTTGTTTGTTGGTCAGTTAGGTGCTGTACAAGAAGTATAACCCTTTACACACTACTTTACTAACCTTCAAGTTCATGTTTGTTTGTTGGTCAGTTAGGTGCTGTACAAGAAATATAACCCTTTACACACTACTTTACTAACCTTCAAGTTCATGTTTGTTTGTTGGTCAGTTAGGTGCCGTACAAGAAATATAACCCTTTACACACTACTTTACTAACCTTCAAGTTCATGTTTGTTTGTTGGTCAGTTAAGTGCTGTACAAGAAATATAACCCTTTACACACTAATTTACTAACCTTCAAGTTCATGTTTGTTTGTTGGTCAGTTAGGTGCTGTACAAGAAGTATAACCCTTTACACACTACTTTACTAACCTTCAAGTTCATGTTTGTTTGTTGGTCAGTTAGGTGCTGTACAAGAAGTATAACCCTTTACACACTACTTTCCTAACCTTCAAGTTCATGTTTGTTTGTTGGTCAGTTAGGTGCTGTACAAGAAGTATAACCCTTTACACACTACTTTATTAACCTTCAAGTTCATGTTTGTTTCTTGGTCATGTTAGTTGTTGTACAAGAAGTATAACCCTTTACACACTACTTTACTAACCTTCAAGTTCATGTTTGTTTGTTGGTCAGGTGGGTGCTGTACAAAAAGTATTATCCTTTACACACTACTTTCCTAACCTTCAAGTTCATGTTTGTTTGTTGGTCAGTTAGGTGCTGTACAAGAAGTATAACCCTTTACACACTACTTTATTAACCTTCAAGTTCATGATTGTTTGTTGGTCAGTTAGGTGCTGTACAAGAAGTATAACCCTTTACACACTACTTTACTAACCTTCAAGTTCATGTTTGTTTGTTGGTCAGTTAGGTGCTGTACAAGAAATATAACCCTTTACACACTACTTTACTAACCTTCAAGTTCATGTTTGTTTGTTGGTCAGTTAGGTGCTGTACAAGAAGTATAACCCTTTACACACTACTTTATTAACCTTCAAGTTCATGTTTGTTTGTTGGTCAGTTAGGTGCTGTACAAGAAGTATAACCCTTTACACACTACTTTACTAACCTTCAAGTTCATGTTTGTTTGTTGGTCAGTTAGGTGCTGTACAAGAAATATAACCCTTTACACACTACTTTACTAACCTTCAAGTTCATGTTTGTTTGTTGGTCAGTTAGGTGCTGTACAAGAAATATAACCCTTTACACACTACTTTACTAACCTTCAAGTTCATGTTTGTTTGTTGGTCAGTTAGGTGCTGTACAAGAAATATAACCCTTACACACTACTTTACTAACCTTCAAGTTCATGTTTGTTTGTTGGTCAGTTAGGTGCTGTACAAGAAGTATAACCCTTTACACACTACTTTACTAACCTTCAAGTTCATGTTTGTTTGTTGGTCAGTTAGGTGCTGTACAAGAAGTATAACCCTTTACACACTACTTTATTAACCTTCAAGTTCATGTTTGTTTGTTGGTCAGTTAGGTGCTGTACAAGAAGTATAACCCTTTACACACTACTTTACTAACCTTCAAGTTCATGTTTGTTTGTTGGTCAGTTAGGTGCTGTACAAGAAATATAACCCTTTACACACTACTTTACTAACCTTCAAGTTCATGTTTGTTTGTTGGTCAGTTAGGTGCTGTACAAGAAATATAACCCTTTACACACTACTTTACTAACCTTCAAGTTCATGTTTGTTTGTTGGTCAGTTAGGTGCTGTACAAGAAGTATAACCCTTACACACTACTTTACTAACCTTCAAGTTCATGTTTGTTTGTTGGTCAGTTAGGTGCTGTACAAGAAGTATAACCCTTACACACTACTTTATTAACCTTCAAGTTCATGTTTGTTTGTTGGTCAGTTAGGTGCTGTACAAGAAGTATAACCCTTACACACTACTTTACTAACCTTCAAGTTCATGTTTGTTTGTTGGTCAGTTAGGTGCTGTACAAGAAATATAACCCTTACACACTACTTTACTAACCTTCAAGTTCATGTTTGTTTGTTGGTCAGTTAGGTGCTGTACAAGAAATATAACCCTTACACACTACTTTACTAACCTTCAAGTTCATGTTTGTTTGTTGGTCAGTTAGGTGCTGTACAAGAAATATAACCCTTACACACTACTTTACTAACCTTCAAGTTCATGTTTGTTTGTTGGTCAGTTAGGTGCTGTACAAGAAGTATAACCCTTTACACACTACTTTATTAACCTTCAAGTTCATGTTTGTTTGTTGGTCAGTTAGGTGCTGTACAAGAAGTATAACCCTTTACACACTACTTTACTAACCTTCAAGTTCATGTTTGTTTGTTGGTCAGTTAGGTGCTGTACAAGAAGTATAACCCTTTACACACTACTTTATTAACCTTCAAGTTCATGTTTGTTTGTTGGTCAGTTAGGTGCTGTACAAGAAGTATAACCCTTTACACACTACTTTACTAACCTTCAAGTTCATGTTTGTTTGTTGGTCAGTTAGGTGCTGTACAAGAAATATAACCCTTTACACACTACTTTACTAACCTTCAAGTTCATGTTTGTTTGTTGGTCAGTTAAGTGCTGTACAAGAAGTATAACCCTTTACACACTACTTTACTAACCTTCAAGTTCATGTTTGTTTGTTGGTCAGTTAGGTGCTGTACAAGAAGTATAACCCTTTACACACTACTTTACTATCAATAAAATTATTTTATTTATCCTGTATCAACTACCACCGTATCATTTCCTCACCCCACAATAAAATCATGTTTCTACACTTACACGGTTTCACACCAACGTAAAAGCTTGTTTCAGCACTCACGTTGTTCACTGTATCACCCCGCTATAAAAGCGTGTTTCTACACTTACGTTGTTCGTTGTTTCATCCCACAATAAAAGCGTGTTTCTACACTTAGTTGTTTACTGTTCCACCCAACTATAAAAGCATGTTTTTAGACTTACCTTGTTCAGCGTTTAACAACTCGATGAAAGCATGTCTCTAAAGTTTGTTTTTGTTTTTAATTTCGCTCAAAGCTACACGAGGGCTTTCTGCGCTAGCCGTCCCTAATTTAGCAGTGTAAGACTAGAGGGAAGGCAGCTAGTCATCACCACCCACCGCCAACTCTTGGGCTAATCTTTTACCAACGAATAGTGGGATTGACCGTCACATAATAACGCCCCCACGGCTGGGAGGACAAGCATGTTTGGTGCGACCCTCGGATTACGAGTCGAATGCCTTAACACGCTTGGCCATGCCGAGCCGTCTCTAAAGTTACTCACCGCACAATAAAAGTATCTTTTTTACCATCGTTGTTCATTTGTTGCGCCCCACAATAAAAGCATGTTTCTACATTTAGACTGTTCACTGTTACACCCAACTATAAAAGCGTGTTTCCAAACTTACTCACCCCAGAATAAAACATTTTTTAAACTTACTTGTTTACTGTTTTATCCAACTATGAAAGCATGTTTCTAAACTTACGTTATTCACTGTTTCACCCCACTATAAAAGCATGTTTATATGTCTACGTTGTTCACTGTTTCACCCCAATAGGAAAGCATGTTTCTATGCTTACGTTGTTCACTGTTTCACCACACGATGAAAGCTGTCTCTAAAGTTACTCACCCCACAATAAAAGCATCTTTTTAAACGTACTTTTTCATTGTTATACCCCACAATAAAAGCATGTTTCTACACTTACTCACCCCACAATAAAATCATGTTTCTAAACTTACTCACTCCATAATAAAAACGTGTTTCTAAACTTACGTTGTTCACTCTTTCACTGTGTTGGTCCTTCCGTTGGCTCCACCTGAATTTTATGTACGTTCCGGACTGCTTCCGGAAGCTGTTATGTCGAGGTTTGACCTCACAGCGGCCGGAAGAGCTTGCCGTAGAATGTAGCAAGCTGCTTTGTACAAAGGCCAGAGGATCCATGACCGCGTGTTTTACCCTTGGCCCTTTCTAAGGACTTGATCTTACTTACTCTCTGTTTAGTAGTTCCTTTTATATAAGTTCGCAAAGAAAACACTTGGGAGTTAGTGATTACAAGGCTTTATATGGACAAGTTCTTTATACCCTGGCGAACAATAAGATGGGGGTTTTAAAACTGGTTCTGCGATATTTTTACAAGTTTATTGGTTTATTACAATATTGGGAAGGTACACACAAAAACAATGATAGCCACCAGTCACACAAAGTCACTTAAACAGCGAGTCTAAACCAACCTTATACTATCGCGTCCATTTTGTACAGTTGATACTGTAACATTCATATGGGCTCGTCAACCTAAATTAACTGTTTATGTTATGATAAATTGTTACTTATGTGATAAGTGAACCCTCGACCTCATTGATAGTATCATAGCAACCACATTACCTGAACATTGCAATCTGATAATTATATTATTTGCAGACAATAACTGTTAAGAAACCAGTGTGAGGGCGTTCCAGTCTTTATCAGAATATCCCATACAGAGATACAGCTGCATGTCTAATAGTATTTCAACCGGCAAATACGTCAATAGAAATATAAATCGTCATAAAAATTTGTGAATGTTTCAACATAGTCTAGAGTAGTTTAGTTTACAGGCAATTAAAACCCAACTAATCCCAGCACTTGTTACACTGTAGCTTAGTTTTTTACAGTAAAAACCCAACTAATCCCAGCACTGTTATTCTGTAGATTAGTTTATTCACAATGAAAACCCAACTAACCTCAGCACTTGTTACACTGTAGCTAAGCTTAGTTTACTGACTGTTAAAACCTAACTAATTCCAGCACTTGTTACACTGTAGCTTTGACTATGGTCAGTTAAAGCCGAACTAATTCCAGCACCTGTCACACTGTAGCCCAGTTTATGGACAGTTAAAGCTCAACTAATCCCAGCACCTGCTACATCGTAGCCCAGTTTATTAACAATTAAAACTCAACTAATCCCAGCACTTGTTACACTGTAACTTAATTTATGGGCATTTAAAACCCAACTTATCCCAGCACCTGTTACACTGTAGATTAGTTTATTGATAGTTAAAACCCAACTAATCCCAGCACTTGTTGTACTGTAGCTTAGTTTATTGACAATTAAAACCCAATTAGTCCCAGCAGCTGTTAAACAGATAGAAACCTCCTAGGCCGGGGTCACGTACTCCATCTTACTTCCACACAGAGGTGTATCTGCACCTTGTGTTTGGAGTTTGTAGATGTTGCCCAGCATGTGGGAACTGATCCACAGACAGAGAGAGAATGATATTCACGCTTATAAACAGTGGCCCAAAAGAAGATATCCAGTTGTATATGGATTTTGTCTTCTGGGTAGTACTCAAGGGCAATGTGTAAGGTAGGAAATTACGGAATGTTGAGAAAATGGAAGGATACATCACAGACGCTCTTACGTAACTTGATGGACAGACAGACTATGTCAGTAAGTTTGAATAACTGTATTGTTTGAAAAGTATCGGATTCCACTTTGATACCTGCGGGATTAACTTTCCCATAATTACATGCCACGTGTAAAATGCTGTAAAAGACATTATCAAGTAAACACCTAGTTTTGATCGTATTTATTCTTCTATTGATCTACCCATTTCTTATTTTCATTTCATATCTTACTATTTTTCTTATGTTTTATTGGTTAGGCGTGTGTTTGGTGTTGACACCTGTCTGCTACGTTTATCAGAAGCCACCTATTTCAAGGTTGTTTGATACTACGTCGACTGATTCACATTGAAGGCGGTATATTAACTTCCTCGTAACATTGTCCCAATCTCCTCCTTACAATAAAGAGTTTAACACTATTTATTAAGGTTAGCGTACATAGGTCAGTATGACAGATGTCATTTTTTTATGTCGTTGTTACATCACTGGAATATTATCAAAATCTACCAGGCAGGCTAGAAGACGTCAACCATTGGTGCTTATGGTTCCGCGTTTACTACTGTTGTTATTTAATAGAAGATAATCTGGCCAACTTTGAGTTGAATAGCAAGTATATTCCTGCTATTGTGACAGTTCGGTTGAGGACATGAAATAACTTGACTGGCAGGTAAAGTCCCTATTTTAGAAGTGACAAACTAGATGGAAAAGCAGTTAGTCAACATCGTTCACCGCCAACTCTTGGGCTACTCTAATCGAATTGTGGAATTGGACAACACATTATAACGGTGAAGGGATACGAACCCGCGACCATGTACGTCTTGAAGTCTACATGCACTTGAAAAGGTCAAAAGATTTTTCAAACAAAAAAAAAAAAGGCGGAAGTTTAGATAATATGATTCCTACATATGAATGATAGGGTTAGAGAGGTCAGAATATGAAGAATAGGTTATAAAAGGTAATGCAGTGTAAAGAAGTCAAAGTATCACAGTTATCAGATAAATTCCCACGTAATACAGTTGCACCAGTTAAAGATACGTCCAAAGTAGTACATATATGTAAGTAGAATACGTTACAACACTTCAGCCACACTACATCTGTAATACAAGGTACCGAATAGCCCTTCAGTTAATACCATTGCTCGCACTATTGGTTGTATAAAAAGAAAACAAACTGGTGTAATTTCGATGAGTACAAAATTGCACAAACACTTGTTAATGAAATCAACATTGGTTATATTGTGCTAGATGAGTGAAACAAGAAATAACAGAAGAAACCTCTTAGTAAAACTCATCTGTCATGTTAGAAATATCCCTTTAGCGTATGGAAAAGGTACAAAAATTCCGGTTAACATAACCACAACCATGAAGTTAGCAGACGTGATTTTTCTATAAGAAACTACACATCCGTTATTTCGCTAACAGCATGCATATTTGCATGGAGACAGACAGTAGTTTACTCTTACCATTGTTTCAAAACTGCACAATACAGATAACTTTATACGTAACGTTTGTGATACTAATCATAGAAGACTATATATATATATATATAACTTTTCAAACGCTTTTTTTCCTCTATCATTAGTCAGATCCACCTCGTTGGTTCATCGTATTGTTTGTACGAAAGGCCTTCTAGGAAAAAACCTGTGCAACTTACAAGATATATCTGGCGTTCTGTTCTTTACATGCCACTGATATGCGATTCGCTATAAAAACATTTTAAAACAATATAAGAAAATATCTCTAGCATGGCCTGATTTTATAACAAGTACAAAGCCTAATGGTTTCTACTACTTTGTCACCTTTCGACATTAAAACCACTTTGAAACACATTTGTTCAGAAATGTACAATATTGTTGAGCAGACTCTATAGAAACTATACAATACTATTCAACAGATATCTCTACACTGAAACTTCACAATATTGTTCAACAGGTATCTGTGTACCGAAATTACACAATACTGTTCAACAGATACCTATATATTGAAACTATACAACATTGTTCAACAGATATCTATATATGGAAACTATACAACATTGTTCAACAGATATCTATATATGGAAACTATACAATATTGTTCAACAGATGCCTATGTATCGAAACTATACAATATTATTCAACAGATACCGTTGTATCGGAACTATACAATATTGTTCAACAGATGACTCTGTATCGATACAGTACAGTATTGTTCAACAGATGACTGTATCGATACAGTACAGTATTGTTTAACAGATGACTATATACTAAAACTATAGAATATTGTTCAACAGATATCTCTGTATTGAAATTATACAGTTGTATACAACAGATACCTCTGTACTGAAACTATACAGTATTGTTCAACAGATATCTCTGTACTGAAACTATACAGTATTGTTGAACAGATACCTTTGTATTGAGACTATACAGTACTGTTCAACAAATACCTCTATACTGAAATTATACAGTACTGTGGAACAGATACCTGTGTACTGAAACTATACAGTATTGTTCAACAGATACCTCTGTACTGAAACTATACGGTATTGTTCAACAGATACTTCTGTACTGAAACTATACGGTATTGTTCAACAGATACCTCTGTACTGAAACTATACGGTATTGTTCAACAGATACCTCTGTACTGAAACTCTACAATATTGTTCAACAAATACCTATACACTGAAATTATACAGTACTGTTGAACAGATACCTCTGTACTGAAATTATACAGTTGTGCTCAACAGATACCTCTGTACTGAAACTATACGGTATTGTTCAACAGATACCTCTGTACTGAAACTCTACAATATTGTTCAACAGATACCTATATACTGACACTATACAATATTGTTCTTCTGATAATCATCATACTACAATAATGAGAAGACGAACTTTACTTTGTCACAACTGACAGGTAATAAGTAATGCCTATCAGTTATTTAACCTCAGAATGAACCAATAGCTTATAACAAAAACAAACATTTAAGAAGTGCGAGTACAGAACAACTAATGAACGAATCAACCACAAACAACTTCACTAAAGGGTGTGCTTGGAACACCATGATTTTCATTATTATATCGTCAAGAAATTATGTTCTTTTCAAAGTGTTTTCTAGCAGAAAGGTGTAAAAGTTAGCCTGAAAATGAAATATATTACTGTGGTACGAACAATCTAGAAACTTGTACGAAATGAAACTTACCTTTCCACCAATCTTATTGTTGTCTCTCGTATCACAACTAATTTATGTAACTATATTATAGCATCAAGTAGTAGGGCTTGTTTTGTTGTCTACTTTACTTTTTAAATGGCTATATATATAAGGGTAGACACTCTCAGTTTCATCTGAACCCTACTATGCTTCTGTAACTTATGATTCTCGATCAGCCGAAGTAAAGCAATGTTGTCAAAAAATATCCTTCCTTTCTTGTGAATAAACCCTGTTGTGATCATGGACTATACACTCGCCAGAATATAATACTGTAGTTTCAAGTAGTGCTAAAGAAAAGCATGACACGTGCCTCCTATTAGGAAACACTACAGTAAGTTTGAGATATTGATTCTACAGTACAGGGGGATTTGCTGTGGGATTACAGCTTTCAGGTCATCTCCACTTCCGAGTTCCTATACCGAAGACTGATTACAACTGGTTGTATGTTTTTAAAGCATCGTTACGTTAATTCAACTTTTAACAATCTGCTGCTAATAAGATTGAACTTCCCCAAGTAAACATTCTTCATCGTATCTTACGTAATCAATACTAATTATACGTCACAATTCGCTGCTATAAATTAGGCTACTATATTTTAAAAACTAACTGTTGATAGAACAGATATGATGTGTTTGTCTGCATGTGACATCACTGGAAAGAAAAGTTACAAAAAGAAATAAAAATAATTGTCAATTATCTAGAATAGTATTTCTACCAACATTCATGAGGAGACGTTTACTTGATTGGACAAAGAAACACACGTGATACGTCTACGCTTCGAAAAACCAATAAATTTAAAGGTAGAGCGCGAAAAAACAAAAACAAATTTTTTCTACCAAATATTTATTTTCTACGAAAAATGCCCCAACAGATAGCTCGTTTAACGTTACTACGATGTCACAGTTGAGCGGTAACCAAGAGCTACATCGCGCGTGAGGTTTACGTTCTTATAAAAGGTCCAACATGTATTCTCACTGTATATTTTCCAGTCACTAGAGAATGCTTATTTAAGGTAGTAAACAAATGATAAACGATAAAATCATTGTGAAACAAGCACGTAGAGCTCACGTTCTTAAAACATATTACACGTAATCTCGTTATACACTTTCGAGCCACTCGAGGGCGCCACTAAACCTACAATTTACTTCTTTCTGTTTACGTTTTACTAAACCCCTCAGTTTTGCATAAATCTTGAAGGCAACATTCTAAATTGAAATTAATCTCTTGAAACAACACAGAGAACAAAACTGAAAATCTAAAAACGTTGTGTCGTGTATACTGCATTATCAAAACCTTGTGTAATATTTAGCATACATACTAATATCGTTTATTTGTCTTTAAGCACAAAGCTACACCATGGACTACTTGTGTTGTACCCACCACAGGTATCAAAACATGGTTTCTATAGCTGTGTATATATAACAAAATATTGTTTTTCGTTTGTTTCTTTTTAGTTATCTCTCATATTAAATGTAACTGGACTTACAATGGTACAAGCGTCATAAGAGGCCTACAAACAGGCCTAGGGACGTAGACAAAAATTTTTAAAATTTTCCCAACAAGTGACACATTTTGATGATATATGAAGATCTTTACACACACATTTTATGTCAAATGTGGTTAGGGTTATGTTCAATAGCAGAATTTTCTCTGGCGGAACACATTAATCAATGTGTTATCCGGATAATTTCGCCGGACCTAATTTCGAACCTTGTTTTGTTGGTTTTATTTTAAACTTCGCACAAAGCTACACTATCTGCATGAGCCGTCCCTAGTATAGCAGTGTAATACTAGAGAGAAGACGGTCATCATCACCCACCGCCAGTTCTTTTACCAACGAACAGTGGGACTGAATGTCACATTACAACGCACTTACGGATGAATGGGCGAGCATGTTTGGTGTGACGGGGACTTGAACCCGCGACCTACGTTACTTTTACAATGTTAACGCTTATCTTGTACAGTATTTTCAATAAAACACAGAAAAGTACTACACTACAGTTGTGGTTGTCTTGTGATCAACGTTTATCTTGTAAAGTATCTTTAGCCAAACACAGAAAAGTACTACACTACAGTTGTGGTTGTCTTGTGATCAATGTTTATCTTGTAAAGTATCTTTAGCCAAACACAGAAAAGTACTATACTACAGTTGTGGTTGTCTTGTGATCAATGTTTATCTTGTAAAGTATCTTTAACCAAACACAGAAAAGTACTACACTACAGTTGTGGTTGTCTTGTGATCAACGTTTATCTTGTAAAGTATCTTTAACGAAACACAGAAAAGTACTAAACTACAGTTGTGGTTGTCTTGTGATCAACGTTTATCTTGTAAAGTATCTTTAACGAAACACAGATAAATTAAATAAGAAACTAAATAAACATAATGATAAGTTACTTCTTACTTGTCTAACCATTATTTTTACCTTAGAATCTAATTACTCGTTGTTCTGCTTTTCTTAAGTAAGTCTTGTTAGCGTGATTAATTAATTATACAAACAGGTCGTTCCTCTATTTCTAAATATCTGTAACAAACAGAAGGACGTGAAATTATATCGGTTGTTAATAGGCCATAATCGGGAAATGTATAACAAACGTAAGATCACGTGATACATAAACTATTCACCATACCTACTCTGAATTGTTCACGGATTAATAACCAAGATAGTTGTAAGAAACGTGAAATAATAATGAATAAATATCTGTGAGAAGCTGGGCGAAAGTAGAAACATATCAGTTTACGTCAAACTGAGCTTCAGAGAATCACTTACGTCAACAAATTAAATCATTGTAAAAAAAATAGATGCGTTTTTTATTTCTATAAAATTTTATTTAAAATATTAATGCTCTACTTGCTGGAAAAAAATATTTGTTTTAATTAACTGATGTCTAAGTGGCAGTGAGGCTATCAACTACCCTTAATATTTTAATTAAGTGATGTCTTAGTGGCAGTGAGACTATCAACTACCCTTAAACCAAGATTTGTGGTTCAAAAATTACATCAACCAGAAATCATTGATTTCGATAACATTATCTATACCTTAACTTCGGTCTATAGACATTCACTTTAGTTCTACTGTATTTAATGTGGTACAAAACCTTTCTGACTCACTCAGGTCTGATTTGTAAAATTTCTTGGTTCTTTTCTTAGTATCATAAATATAGGATATCTACATATTATTAGGAGACAAAGAAACATTTGTATCATAAATATAGGGTATTTATATCATCTTGGGAGATTGGTTGGTTGATTCGGTGTTTTATGGCACAAAGAAGCTAGACTATCTTTGCCAAACATCCAGTAAAAAGATAAAATTAAAGTAAAATTAGGAAATTTAAAAAAGGAAATTAAAGTAAAATAAAACAAAGTTAAAAAAGGATAAAAACCAGTGTTTATATCTAGTCTACAGCATTAAGAGAAAAACTACAGTAATACAAGTTGTAAAGGACTTTCTGTAGCATAACTAATTATCATTACTCGCCAGGAAGACTAACAGGTAAGTACAAAAACAACCGTTAGTTACCTAAAGTTGGCCTTCCAGTCCTGGTTCTGAGTTTTTTGACGTTATGGCCATTTTCAAAAGGGTGTGTATGTTTTCTTATAGCAAAGCCATATCGGGCTATCTGCTAAGCTCACCGAGAGGAATAGAACCCCTAATTTTAGCGTTGTAACTTCGTAGACAAACTGCTGTACTAGCGGGGAGCTTTTCAAAAAGTATAGTAATAAAAGTTTTAAAAGACTTGTAGGAAAATTTTAATAATAACTCACCAGGATGACTAACGGGTAGTTCAAACAGCAGCGTTAGTCACCTGAAGTTGGCCTTTCCAGTTCTGGTTTCGAGTTATTTGATTTTACATTTTCTAATTTCAAATCAAACTAGATGGGCTGTGATTCTTAAAAGGGAATCTCATTAAAAAAAGGTCTAATGTATAAATTAAAAAACTTAAATGGCATTAAAACGGCTGATGGCCTTTAAAAAACTAAAAACATTTCCAAGATGGACAGTGTTACTATCACCAATAACAGTGTCTAACGTTATGGACAAACCTTGAGACAGGATAGAGTTAAAATGGCGCCGTCGTTGAGAGTCACAACGACGGCAAGACCTGAGAATCACACAAACTACACACATTGGTGTATCAAATCCAGATAAAATAAAACAATGAGTTTAAATACTGTGACCAATGCGTAGTCTAGTTAGAACAACTTCCTCTTTCCAATACTATGGAAGCAAGACGGCCAAAGTCCAATAGAGGGGTTTAATTGGAAAAGCTTATTGTCACGCTGCTCATTCCAAGTCGATTTCCAACTGACACGGAGCCGAATCTTGAATACAAGACCATAGTCCATGTATGGAACAGGCACAACGGTGATAGTGCCAGGGCAGATAGATTTAACTGCAGTGTCGGCGAGCTCGTTCCCACGAATACCAACACGGCGCGGTATCCAGAAAAACTGGATAAAAATAGACGTTAAAGATAACTGGGCCAGTCGGTTTTGAATATCGACGAGAACAGGGTGTGAACCAACATAAAGCGATTCCAGGGCCAGTAGAAAACTAAGCGAGTCAGTATGAATAGTGCAGTTTGAGTATTGCTTAGCTTCTATGTGATCCAGGGCAAAAGAAATGGCGTACAGTTCAGCAGTGAACACAGAAGTTGTAGAGGGGATTCTGTGTGCAACCACCGAACCACAACAAACCATGACAGAACCCACACAGTCACCTGATTTCGGACCATCTGTATAAATAGGAGTGGAAGGATGGTTTGAAAGATGTTCAGCAAATAACAGACAGTATTTCCAATCAGGAGGGTCTGTTTTTCTCAGATGACTTAAAGAAAGGTCACATTCGGGGACTGTAAGAAGCGACGGTGGGATGGACTGACCAGTGGAAACAGCAGTGTTATCCAAGGACAGACCCAATACATCTAACTGTGTCTGGATATGAAGGCCAAAAGAAGCAATGGCAGGTCGTATATTCTGAAAACGTATGGCTCACCAAGGAAGGAAAACACAATCCCAGGTTGGATGCTTTGATAAGGAACGAAGTTTCAAAGCATATAGTAAAGACAATAACAAACAGCGGAGGTGCAAATAAGATTCATGAGACTCTACATATAAGCTCTAAACTGGGGAAGTGCAGAACCAAAGTCCTTGATGATGAATGGGGTCCAACATCTTTAAGGCTGAAATCTATAGTAGAGTTTTGAATGAATAAGAGCACGATATATCTTTAGCATAGAACATCGATCAACTACCCAGGTGGTGGAAGAGTGGACACGGAGGATGTTCAGTGCTTTTGCACATTTGACCCGTAGCTGCTTGATGTGTGGTATAAAGGTCAGCTTACGGTCAAAGATAAGCCCCAAGTATTTGTCTCAGGAACCACAGGCAGTACATCTTTGCCGATACGGAGTTCAGGATCAGGGTGAATACCCCATCGGCGGCAAAAGTGCATGCAAACGGTTTTAGAGAGAGAGAAGTTAAACGCCTGAGAGCAGTCTGTAGCTGCTGCTTAATATACATCGTGTTTGATGGCTGACAGGAGATGTGAAAGTCATCGACATAAAGCCCCTTTGCAATAGTAACAGTGATGACACTAATTTTTACACTAAAACGTGTGACACTCAAAAACACAGCCCTCAGAGACTCCAAGTTCTTGTAGAAAAGAACATAAAAGTATCGAACCCACACGTACTTGGAATCTCCTGTGCATTAAAAATTTTTAATAAAAATGGGCAATTAATACGTAACCCATATATATGGATGCCTCACAAAATGCCACACCTCCATATTATATCATAAGCCTTCTCAATGTCAAAGAAAACTGATAAAAGATGTCATTTAAGAAAGGCTTCTCTGATGGACGTTTCAAGTCGAATCAGGTGGCCCATTGTGGAGCACTGTCGTCGGAACCCACACTGGGTGGACGAGAGGAGATTGTTTGATTCGAGGAACCAAATGAGACGAGCATTAACCATCCTCTCTAAAATCTTACAGAGAGAGCTTATCAAAGCAATTGGATGGTAGTTTGAAGGAATCTTGCTATTCTTCCCAGGCTTAGAGAAAGGTAGGACAGTAGCCTGGTGCCAGACATCAAGAATAACATTCTCCTGCCAGATCCTGTTAAAAACAAGCAGAAGAATAGCAAGAGAAGCAGGAGATAGATGGCGCAGCATTTCATAGTGTACATCATCTGGTCCAACCGATGTACTGCCAGTCTGAGTTCTGCCAGTGTAAAAGGGCGAGTATAGTCATAAACACAATCAGCTCAAAAGAACAGAGGTAGAAGGTAGAAGAAGAAGCAGAAATGCTAGATACCCGGTAAAAGATTTCACTTAAAGTATCAACGATGCTTCAGGTATCAGCTACTTCTTGATTATCAGAGAGAAAGAACGAGATAGGGGACGGAATTATACTTCCCATTGACCTTTCGAATTTTGTCCCATATGACTTTTGAACTGGTGGTAGAAGATATGTTGGTTGTAAACTTAATCCAAGATTCCTTCTAACTTCGATATCTTACCCACTGAGCATGTGAACGGGTCTGCTGGAAAGTAATGAGGTGCAAGAATGTGGGATACCTACGAAAAGTATCCCAGGCCCGTTTTTGAGCCTTTCATGCCATGTGGCAGAGAGGAATCCACCAAGGACGAGGATATCGTGGAAAACGTGTCGAGGTTTTAGGAATACACTGAGCAGCTGCTTGTATATTACAGTTGGTTACTGCTGCCACACAGTTGTCTATTGAAGGCTGGCAGACGATGGCAGGATCAAGTTCTGCGAGAGCAGTGAAATAGGGCTAGTTTCCCTGATCCAGCTTCCGCCGGGACACGCGGGTCGGGTGGCATCGACCACAGCCAATATATCTCAAAATTATAGAAAACTGATCATTGCCTCGTGGATTATTGCCAACCCTCCATAGAAAATGGAAAAATAATGAAGGGGAGCAAATTGAGAGATCAATAGCAGTAAAGGACTGACTAGGTGTATGGAAATAAGTAGAAGAACTAGTATTGAAAAGAGAAAGATTGTGATGAGAGAGCATACCCTTTACAGAGCGACCCCTTCTATCAGTATCAGCACTTCCCCAGAAGGGATGATGTCCATTAAGGTCCCCCAGGATTAGAAAGAAAGATGGCAGATGTTCAATGAGAGTATCAAGGTCTGATAGATCATAAGTCTCTCCAGGCAACAGGCAGAGAGAACGAACGTATGGCCGTACTCTGCAATTGAGATAACCTGCCTTGATGTTGGCAGGCGGACGTGGTGACCTAAATGTGATAATGAGGATATTGGTCGGTTCCATTTTTACGAGTGGAGATACGCCTCACTGCAGAAACTCCTTGGGTGGAGAAACCAGCGAAAATCTCCAACTCTGGGATGTTTTTCAAATCCCTCTCAACGATAACTCCTTGTGACGAATTCAAAGTACCATGAGGTGTAACCTTTATAGGTATATCACCAATTGCCTTTGAATGCATGGGGAGTTCAATGTGTTGAGATATGGATGTTTCCACCAATATGTTACCAGATCAAAGCTTCTTTACTGACTTTGGAGAGCCAGCAAGTCCCTTTAGTTCCTTCTAAATGAAAAAGGGAGACATTTGCCCTAAAGGTTTGTCTGAAAGTGAATGCAATATAAGAAAATGAGGTAGGTAGAGATAGTGAGGATTGTTGCTCAGGATCTTCAAGGCGTGGTCGTTTACCTATAGATTGTTTTTTTCATTATTTTATTAGGATTTTTAATCGGAGTATCCATAATGAAACAAGGAAAATTTCGGTGCCTACTGAACCCACCCACCATGGAGCCGTAAGAGGGCACTGCAGCAACGCCAGGGTTTCATGAGCACTATACCCTAACACCAGCATCAGACACAATGTCCGCAACACCAGTTGAGAATATCCAACACTAGTACTTGGTTAACCCTAGCCCAAGCGGACCAGCCGATTGACTCAAGGGGGGCCACCCCAAGGGCGCCCGTCTACAGGAATTCAAGTCCAAAGTGGTGTGTTAGGGTTGGACCCCTCAACTATCAGGATTCTCTCCTCCCCTTCACGGGTCGCCACGCACGGCAAACACGTGGGTGAATGTTTAGATCGCAGAGGAGGTAAATTGAAAGAACAGAACCTTCTCTAGGAGGTCTCCTCATCACGTACTTGAATCCGCACCGAGGGGATCTTAGGAGATAAAGAAACATTTGTATCATAAATATAGTATATTTATATCATCTTAGGAGATAAAGAAAGATTTATATCATAAATAAAAGATAGCTATATCATCTTACGCGACAAACATACGTCATCTCACGAGATAAAGAAGCACATGCATCAAAAAGAGGATATCTGTATCTTCTTAAAAGATAAAGAAACATCTGTGTCATAAATAGAGAATAGCTATATCTTTTTAGGTGACAAAGTTATACTGCGGTCATTTGTGTGGCAGCTAGTTACACCGTGATCATTTGTCTGGTACCTAGTTACAGCGTGGTTATTTGTCTTGTGGCTAGTTGTATCGGTAACTAAGCTAAAAATGAATTTTATGAATTTATGCTGAATTCATCATTTGTGGTTTATTTCTCTTTCCTTACACAGTAGGTCAGTAACGAAGTGGAGACCAAGTGTGTATGGTAGTTTTAAGTTGTGTTTACTTACTTAATAGTTGAAATATTACAGTGGTAGATTTTTGTTTGTTTGTTTTGAATTTCGCGCAAGGCTACTCGAGGGCTGTCATCATCACCCGGTATTCCCAGGTGGTCATCCTCACAAGTACTAACCGGGCCCGACGTTGGTTAGCTTCGGGGATCGGACGAAAAGTAGATTTTTGTAAGTCTTGTATAAATTCCTGATGTAAAACTACCAAACCCTCACCTTGATCTCAAATGGCTTTGAATATCCATCACGGTATGGATTCTTGTGGACAACACCATCTAGAAAATAAGAAGAAAAAGATGAGCGGTTAAAATTTAAATTATCGATATACGAGTTTAAAACAACATATGATGTTATAGAATTAATTATTTATAACCGAAAGGCGTGGACACGTATACATTGAGCCTACAGTTTTATATACGAAACTTCAGGTTTTAAAAATGTTTCACAAAACCGTAAAAGAAAAATAATATCCATGAACTTTTCTCACCGACCTCTTTGTACATGTGTGTTTATACAAAATGCCTATTTAATTACTACCTAAAAGATACTTTCGTTCAGAAAATCGATAGTGCAAATTCTTTTATATTTTTCTCCAGAAGAGTCAGCGCCATCTTTTAATTTAAATGCAAATAACAGACCATTAAAAATGAGTGGAAAAATAGATTGGTCCTTTCATTAATTTCCATATATAGTAGGTATTTCACCTTACATTAACTTAAAAACGATTCCCTTGAGCAATGTCTGCGCATGGCTACCATAGCCTCAGATTTTATTTTCTAAAGCTAATGACTAGAAAAGCCAGCAACAAAGTACAGAAACAACAACATATACACCTAAATAAACTGTCCAATACCATTTAGACAGTTGTGAACTATTATTGTATGATGGTGTGCCCTTTATTTCAGTGTCACGATCACGTGCAACAAGAGGAAAAGGGGGAGTCCAATATGTCACAAAGCCAGAAACCACAAGTGCAAGTTTAAACACCTTTAACCAAAACCCAACAGTTCAAGATATTTTAAACAACTAGGATGAGGAACTGAAAGCGTATTTAAAATGGCAGCATAATGTTCAAATATACAATTTTCTTACTTACAATTTATTATATAGTCCACTTAAGCGCAAAGAATTTAACAAAATATAAGACAGGTGTTCCAGGTCAAACATTTACTTTAATAGGTAATGTTTCGTTTGACAGACCAGTTGGATATAGTTGTCTTTGTTTCCTAATCTATCAAAAGAGAGTCGACTTAGAGAAAACAACTTTTCTGTTGCTACTAAGCAACAATTCAGATTTAGTTTCATCTGTGAAAACCTATAAAATATATATATCAGGTTTGGCTTTATTTGTTTACGTTGGTTTGACTGACGTTCATCGTAATTTTGAAGTGTAACTGACATTTTTTTAAACTAAACTTTAAGCTGAATAGACAAGAGTGAACTTTCTAGCGACCTTGGATACTTGACCTGTCAGTCTGATATAAGTTCTGTACATCTGCACAGGTACTATTCGTTAATTATGTAAACCTTTACTTACTAATTATATAGTTCTTTCAGAACTGGTCTGGCCAGGTGGTTAGGGCGTTCGACTCGTAATCTGAGGATCGCTGCTTTGAACCCCTACATGCTCGGTCTTTCAGCCATGGTGGGTGGGGGTGAAGGGTAATATGACGGACAGTCCCATTATTCTTTGGTAAAAGAATAGCTCAAGAGTTGGCGGTTGATGGTGATGACTAGCTACCTTACCTCTACTCTTACATGGGCCTGGCATGGCCAAGCGTGTAAAGGCGTGCAACTCGTAATCTGAGGATCGCGGGTTCGCATCCCCGTTGCGCCAAACATGCTCGCCCTTTCAGCCGTGGGGACGTTATAATGTTACAATCAATTCCACTATTCGTTGGTAAAAGAGTAGCCCAAGAGGTGGCGGTGGGTGGTGATGACTAGCAGCTTTCCCTCTAGTCTTACACTGCTAAATTAGGGACGGCTAGCACAGATCGCCCTCGTGTTGCTTTGCGCGAACATTCAAAAGAAACAAATAAATCTTTTCGAATAGTTGTGTATAAATATATATATGGAAAAAGGGAATATATATATATATATATATATATATAAGTGGGAAAAAACGAATAGAAATAAAAAAAAGGAATAGAAGTAAAAAAATAAAAAATGGATAAAGGAAAAATAAAAGGGCAAATCAAGACAATGCGTGTATATTTCCCTGAGAAGGCCAGAGTACTGTGGAATACTCTGGCCCAAAAGCGCTACAACAACATCACATTCTTACTAGTAGCCGACATGAAAGCTAGGGATGGAGAAAGAGGTCTTGTGCACCTGACCCTCCTGGGTATTTAAGAAATAATCATACCCAACTACCCACAAAGAAGAAGCGAACAGTTGTGTTCAACAGCAAGATGTTTGTGTTACAGAAATCACTTTAGTTCTGCCGTTGTTTGTGTGAACAGTGACGTAACATTAGAGAAATAGCTATTCGTTTTTGAAAGATACTTTGGTAAACAAATAGTTCAAAGTTAGAAGAATATTTCCAGCAGTCTCTGAAGGATTGGTGTTTATGTCAAGGTTTGACATCTGGATATTTGAATCTCTTGAGGTTTAGAAAAAAAAAATGTTCCAGAACTACTTCGTTTGTGGTAGGCCTAATGACCAGAAACTAACCGGGAAGGAAATGTAAAAATAGAAAACATTATTACTCGATATAGTTCCAACAGTACAGTATTTTATGGTGAATAACATTGTTTTTACTACTTTATATCATGTAAAAATCGTGGAAATAAAATGATTTATATACATATTAGTCTATTAAATATTGTTATTGACACGTGGGAATCCGTTCTTGAGTGAATTATTATAATTTGTTGCATTAATGGTGAGCGAACATTCGAACTGCTAATACAAAATTTGGCTCGCTAACCCTAGCCACACTTGCCCCATATGGCAGAGGAAGCGTGACTAAAAAACTATATTATTTATGTGTGCTTTGTTTCTTTTCACTTATAAAATAAGTTTGACACTCTCCACTCCCCCATTCTTCTCCACGACATAATGAACAACCGCTCCCTAAGATGCAGGCACGTTTTAAGAGGAGTGTTTGTCAATCATGGAATACATTCACTTAAGGTGGTTTAGCTACAGGCACGTAAGTTGATAATATTTTTCAGGTATAAACAGGGGCCACGTCTTTCATGTTAAGTGTGCGTGTTTGTTATAAATGTTACATACGGTATAAACATGTGAGCTTGGCTCTATTTATAGAACGAACTGATAGAAAACAAGAAAACAGAATATTGGTTGGAAAGTTAGGTATTCTGTTGTAACAAAGCTGTAATATTGACACGAACGTTCACATAGTGGCCTGATATTATTAATAAGTTAGCAGCAGCAGTTTGTGCCCATAGACTAATTATCATAATACGGAGGTGTATTCAAATTTAAAAATCCTGCCTTCTTGTCAGATATGTTTAGAAATAAATATATAATAAAAATGTTTAAAGACCTGAGGGACGTGATGATCAAACATTCAAATAGATAAAATATATCGATTTATACATCCAAAAACGATTCTTGCAACACTTCTAATAGTAGGTGATAACCTGGTAAACACGATAGCTTGGTATCACTATATTTAATTTTTTTTATTTTGAATTTAAACGGAATAGTTTGTGATGAATTAAAGCCGAAGTTGATTGTTTGTTTTTTAATTTCGCACAAAGCTACTCGAGGGCTATCTATGCTAGCCATCGCTAATTTAGTAGTGTAAGACTAAAAGGAAGGCAGCTAGTCATCACCACCCACCGCCAACTCTTGGGCTACTCTTTTACCAACGAAAAGTGGGATTGATAGTAACATTATAACGCCCCCACAGTTGAAAGGGCGAGCATGTTTGGCGCGAAGGGGATGCGACCCCGCGACCCTCAGATGACGAGTCGCACGCCTTAACACGCTTGGCCATGCCGGGCCCAGCCGAAGTTGAATTTGTTTTTCATCTGAGAGTTTTTTTTTTATTTAAATGGATTTCCCGTATTTTTATGTGTTACGTAACCCTAAGACATATTGGAAGATGATCCATTGATGAGAATGTCTTGATTACATGGGATTGAAAAATGTGTTACCTGTAAGGATGCCAACGTATGAAACAGCCGGAAGAACCAGACACCGCACTACATTCTCGTTTTTAGCAGAACTGTGGGAAGTGGCTTTGAAAATGAGAGTGAACGGATGAAAAGTGTTTATTTTATTAATCGATGCTACTTCTAATTCACCACTGACGCTTGATGCTGCTCGACGTGGGATTCTTATACGTATCGTAAAATTACCAAGATTTTACGCAACTGCTGACCGTGGTTACTAGGTGCTCGCGAAGCAAACGTTTATTTCAACGTTCGCTACTTCTACTTCTTTTGGCGCGCTTAGTTTTTGGTTTTTCTACTTTCCTTGACAGCGACTTCATCCTAAAGGGTAGGTACGAAAATTTTGTTTTCCAAGTTTAGTTATTTTTCCATTTTTGCGTGGCACGTTTCACAACGTGAACTGCATTTTTTTTCACGCATATCAGTTATATTTCAGCTCTATTGCATCCCATCAGATCAAGAACAGAGCTTTTTGAGAAATTCAATTAGAAAAGTTAAACGAGCACATCACATTTCTTCAGTGACACAAATTAGTAAAGCGCCTACTCATTTCTACTCATTTTTTTTTACAATGTTCTTTACTAGTTCAGTAGTCATAATAACGTTTTGCTTTACCATGACAACTGGACAAGCCACACCAATAGTAACTACTCGAATTAGAATTAACTGGTAAGTGACGCGGAACTAAGTTAACTGGTTTTTAGTTTGACCAGTAGAAATAACGAGTGGGATTGAGATCAATATATTCTTGAAGATACAAAAAAATATTCTACACAAGCGGGGGTTGGGGGGTCAGTATGTTGTCCATATTTTACATAAACGGGGGAGAGATCAATATGTTCACTTTAACTCGGCAGAAAAGATCACCAATTTGCTAACACACACACAAAAGTCACACGGTGACGAAACTATACTTAAATGACCCCTCCCTTACATTTATATGTATATCAAACACTGAAAATCTTCAACTTACACGTGGTATAGATTAATATAAGAAATATTGTATTAGTACTTTAATTTTATGTGAAAATAAACTATCAACTGGAGAGAAACAGGATATACACTGAGAGAAGAAAATGTCACTCACCATAACTACGATGTCGCACGTGAAATCTTTTCAGTTTCTTCTTCCACGTGCCCTCATTCCCTGCAAAAGGTAAAACCACGCGAAAATTATACAATACGCAAACAGTTGGTCACACACAAACGACCTCTCTTTTTTTTTTTTTCCTAACGGAAATAAATAGTAAAATAGGTAAAAAAAATTAGAAAATCGAATATTTGTAGAAATATTTGTTTAATCTGTTAACGATTTTGTTGATGCATCTTTTGATTTTGTTAATTGATTTATGAATAATTTGACTTCAAACAAATAACACTTGTTTATGGTTCTGCTACATCCACCAACTGATTAATATTTTTATGGTTCGGCTGTATTTAACAACTAATTAACATTTGTTTATGACTCGGTTATATCTACCAGCTAATTAACACTTATTTTTATGATTCGGATATATCCATCAACTAATTAACACTTGTTTATGGTTCGGCTGTATCTACACACGCAAATGTAGTGTTTCAGTAAACGAACTGTCATAGTGAGAAATACACAACTTTATTGTTACCAATACTTTGTTCTTGTACCAAATGAAAAACAAACACACGTTTGACGTTCTCTGATTGCTTATGGAACAAGGACTACAACCGAGACAGGCAAAGTACGTCATCACATAACAACTCCAGCAACCAACTCATACGACAATCTATTTACTTAGCACTAACTGAATGCTTACCAGAAAATGGTGTTTTTGCGTATTCAGTAAGAAGCTATTTTTACCAATAGAAATAGAGATATTTTTAGAAAATGACACGTCAGGAAATTTACGGTTGTCTTTATGCGTGAAAAAGTAGCACATTAAAATGTTGAAAAATAAATTTTATTTTGGAAAAATTTGTAGTTTGTAGAGACAATTGTTAAGAATAGAAAAGCCTTACAGGCATATTATTACCCAACTAGAAAACAATTTCGTTAATTTTCGTGCCTTTGGCTTAAATTTTCCTTATTCTATTATTTTTACGCACGACGTTTAAGCTACTCTTCCTTGCAAAAATTATGTGTTATCTCATTAGATCCTTGTGTATTTGAAAAAAAACAACAACTTACGTGGTCTGAAAAATAAATTTCTGTAGATGTAATGTTATTCAATAAAGCTACTCTAAAGTGAAAAATAATATTACTAACAATATACAGAGTATGAAACGGTTACAAGCGTTCAGTGTATGACACAGTTTAATAGTTGAAAAAAGAAACCCAGAAATGAAGAATGAAGTTCGTACTGAAGATAAAAGCAGTGAAAAGGTGTTTATAGCAGTCTATGAAATGAACAAAGCTAAGTTATTGTAAAGCAACGTAAATGTTAAATTGTAACGAAGGAAAAATTTGCTGGTTATTCAGAATTTTTTTTTTTTTTTGAATTTCGCACAAAGCTACTCGAGGGCTATCTGTGCTAGCCGTCCCTAATTTAGCAGTGTAAGACCAGAGGGAAGGCAGCTAGTCATCACCACCCACCGCCAACTCTTGGGCTACTCTTTTACCAACGAATAGTGGGATTCACCGTCACGTTATAACGACCCCACGGCTGAAAGGGCGAGCATGTTTGGTGCGATAGGGATTCGAACCCAAACAATAATGCGTGTTAGATTTAAATAAGTCGAGAAAAGCTATAACAATTGAATTTTGTGTAATATTATATTTTTGAGGAAATTACACACGAGTTAGCTGTTGTTTGTGTAAAGTATTTTGCAAATTAAATAACAAATTGAAATCGAAGACACTCGTCACGTGATCGCAGTGACACTGTGCCAACGTGTAACAAATCGTTGGATTTAAAAGGATGACTAAGCAAAACATAGGTAAGGTTTTTCTTAATCGAAAAGCCAAATACCAATGTGGATTTCTCGAACAAAATTTTTCCAAAGATATGAGATTCGTAGTGTTTGATCGAGAAATATTCCGAATCAGATAAATGCTATTATAGTATTGTTTATTCATACGAAGTTGTGAATTTGCGCACTAAAGCCCGGAAAGAGCGTGTTGCCTTCTGAGTTACCATATCAAAATAATAATAATGGTTTGTCTATCAACTATGTTCTCAAATTACTATGCTGTTTAATAAACCCGATAGTTACAAATAACTTTAAAAACCGAACAAAATAATCAGACTGCGGCATCACAGATCTCTCTCTGTCTGCGTTTGTTTTAAAGTGTGTTGAACCGAAAACCGAGAAATCCCTTTAGTTTATCTCCCTGACTTCGTGTTTATTTTTACTGTTACGTGTTTTGGTTGTTGTTAAGCGCAAAGCTACAACATAAGCTATCTGTGCTCTGCTCACCAGGAGTATTGAAATACAAATGACTGTGTTTTTTTTAATTTCGTGCAAAGCTACACCAGGGCTATCGGCGTTGGCCATTCATAATTAATCAGTGTAAAACTAGATGGAAGGTTACTAGTCATCACCACCCACCGCCAACTTTTTTACCAACGAACACTGGGATTAATCATCACTTTATAACGGCCACACAGCTAAAAGACCGATCATGTTTGATGTGACAGGGATTCGAAGCCGCGACCCTCGGATTATGAGTCATGAGCCCAAAGCACCTCGCCACGCCGGTCCTCTGTTAATTCTAAAACGTGAAATATTTTCGACTTTTCAAAATAAGATCATTAGTAATATTCTTTCATTAAAATCTACAAAAACATTTTCTCGCATTTCTCTAAATTGTATTACGTGTTTGTGAAATCTGTCATTGTTTAAGTAAAAGAAGTTTCTCAGTTATCACGTGAACATGTATTGTAATCACTGGTTGTTTGACATTTTCTGTCACGTTAAACACAAATTCGTAATGCTTATTCGACACGGCACGTGCTGTATGAAGAGCTCGATTATCGTGTTTAACGAGCGCACGCGCAACTAAGTGTATCTCGAAAAAAGATGTGAGTGATATGTTCATCCACGAGGCCACTTGCTATTGAATAAAAAAAATCATTAATAATAACAATTTCATTGTTATAAAAATAACCATATTTTGGAATAACTAAATTTCTTTCCACGGTCAGTGGTGAAGTCCTAAAAATGGTAGGTACACTCCTAGGTAAAGTGAAGATGTAATTAATAGAACCTAACTTGATTCAACAGTAACATTTTAATTCTCCATAAGTTGTATGTCAGCAGTTTTCGATACTTCGTAGCTTTACCACGATAAAAACGATATATATATTTTTGGCAACTGGCCGAGGCAGTATGACTCTGTATCTCAAAGTATTTTAAAAGAAATAAATTTATAATGGTGTATATTCTTCACTAACCAACTGATGTATGTTTTATACAGCCATCTAATACAGCTGTACCTTTCACGACAAACTGATATACATATTATACGTTTATTTCATGTGGTTATATCTTTCACTACAAACTGATATACATATTATACGTTTATTTCATGTGGTTATATCTTTCACTACAAACTGATATACATATTATACGTTTATTTCATGTGGTTATACCTACCTGAAAAATAAACTATGAATTATGTTATAAGAGGAACACGTCAGTATACTGCTATCTGTTTATTATTTGTAATCATTCAGCTGAAGAATATTCTATTAAGATATAAAGATAAGAAGGAAAAATGACAATAAAATACAAGGTTTGTTTACTAGCGCCGTACAAGGTATATTTATTAGTAACTACATCATGAAGTGTGGCAACATGTCAGTAAGTGTAAGAACTACGTGATGAAGTGTAATACAACGTATAAAAAATAAGAGATTCGTCAAAACGTGTGACAACTACGTGATAAAGTGTAGCAACTAAATCAAGAAGTGTAACAACTAGATGATTACGTGTAAAATCTGATTAAGAAAATTGTAACAACAACGTGAACAACTACAACAACAACTACATGATTAAAATAAGAACCCTAGCTTTTTCTTCTTCTCTAGTCACGAACGCTAAACGTTTTTTTCAGCCGGGGCATATTGGCTCGTAGAACGGTTCTGTATTTTTGTTTTTTCAAGTATAAACGTTTAGCTCATAGGTCCGTCATTTCTTGACCGATTTAAAATCTAGTTACAGTTATGGACTCAGGAGGTCAAAGAATTTCGACTGATGTATTTGATCATGCTCTATATCTCATAGATTAATTTATTATAATCCCGACTAAAGTAATTTCAAGTGTTGCAGCTATTGAGGACTCCCTCTTGTTTAACATTATATTCTGATCAGTGGCATAATCATTTTGCTACAGGGTATTTCTAGTAAGCAACACGTTAGATAATATGTGCTAACATCACGTAGAAGACAAGAATATAACAAACACGGGTTCAGTAACGGTCATTCCAGTTAGCTTGTTTGTCTGTTTGGGAATTTCGCACAAAGCTACTCGAGGGCTATCTGTGCTAGCCGTCCCTAATTTAGCAGTGTAAGACATCACCACCCACCGCCAACTCTTGGACTACTCTTATACCAACGAATAGTGGGATTGACCGTAACATTATACACCCCCACGGCTGGGAGGGCGAGCATGTTTAGCGCGACGCGGGCGCGAACCCGCGACCCTCAGATTACGAGTCGCACGCCTTACGCGCTTGGCCATGCCAGTTAGCACTTGCAAGTTATGTTACGTGGCGTCATCTAGTGTTTAGAGCTACTTACCAGTGAAACATGATCGAGTCAGGAACGTGAAGCTATTGTCATAACCACAGGTTAAGTAATTACTTTTTGATCAGAACATAAATAATATTACATTTCGTCTTGTAGCGATGAATTATATGAAATATGTACCTGCTCCCAACTCCCACTCTAACTACACCTTATCCAGCCTGGGTCGTGATAACCCGTACCAACACCTGACGTGACCGGAACGTAAACAAATCCTTCAAGCGGAAGTTCAGCGTAACAAAGGTGTGTTCGTGCCGAATGACGTAATCATCTCGCCCACGGATTGGTTGTGGCTGTGTCGCTTCAGACGTGCACAGTTTGATTTCCTTGAAACGGTACACAAAACGTTGTTTACTGTTTTTAAAGCACCCTACACAGTTTAATAGTTTAGAAGACTGTTGTTCCAGTAGCCATATTGAAATAAGAAATCATGTAGTTGTTTGTTGAATTTTACCCAAAGCTACATAAAGGCTATCTGTACTAGCTGTCCCTAATTCAGAAGTGACAGACTGGAGGGTAGGCAGCAAGTTAACACTACCCACCGCCACAACTTGGGCTACTTTTTACTAAAGAATAGTGGAATTGACCTTAACTTTATAACGTCCCCACGGCTAAAAGGTTTTGTTTGTTTGATTTGTTTTGCATTACGCGCAAAGCTACACGAGGGCTATCTGCGCTAGCCGTCCCTAATTTAGCAGTGTAAGACTAGAGGAAAGACAGCTAGTCATCACCATCCACCGCCAACTCTTGAGCTACTCTTTTACCAACGATTAGTGGGATTGACCGTCACATTATAACGCTTTCACGGCTGAAAAAGCGAGTATGTTTGGTGTGACGGGGAATCGAACCCGCGGCCCTCGGATTAAGAATCTGAAAGGGGGCCCGGCTGAAAGAACGAGTATGTTCAGAGTAAAAACCCAGACTAACATGGCACGATATTAACGGCACAATCACTGCGCAAGCACTAAGGTATACATACATATACACACATATATAAATAAGGCTTAATTTACAATTTTAATTAACAGATTTGTTTACACTTTATTTATATAAATTATATTATTATTATATTAACATTGGACAACAGCGTACAGACCTTGAACAGTTACTGGCACAGCGTCATGTCTGCGGAAACGCACCGCTAAACACCGGGTGTTGATACCCGTGGTCGGCAAAGCACAGATAGCCCATTGTATAGTTTTGTGCTCAATTCCTAATAAACAAACAAACAAAACCTAAATGTTATATGGAACCTAAAGCTATAAGAAATTAATGTCATGTCCCGATAACTTCACCTACATGTAAAAATAAAATTTCAATTCCTTGCAGTGGATATGCTGCACATACCATATATGTGTTGTTATGCGCTTGAAACTAAGTGCAAATTGATATTGCAGAACTATACTACCAGTGGCCGAGAGATATCCTAAAGTACACAACCACTGTCAAGCAGTAAAAAAACAAGTTACTTATTTAACTGCACAAAGTGAAAAACATTACTCTTGAGAAGGGTCAGGTGCTATGTAGCCTTCTTTCTCCCACGTGCGAAAATATGATAATTGTTATGGATTAAGTTTAGTGCATGTACCGTGTGGTTGGAGGTAAAATTTCATATGTACAGCGGGACTGAGACTTAACATGTTAGAAATATGATGTGTTTTAAAAATAGAAGTAAAAATTGTTTCACTGAAACAACGAATAAACAGCTGCTGAAAACAAAACACTGGATAAATGTAGGAACTGGAAAAGACAGTTCCTGAAAAAAACAAAACACTGGATAAATACAGTAATTTGAAAAGACATCTGTGGGAAAACAAAATAATCGACTTATAAATAAAACACCAACATCACAAACCAGTCTATATTTCTATTTGTTATGGTACTTATATTTAAAAATATTTAATTATTCTACATTTTTCAGCCAGATGCTAATGTAGCTTTCCTACGAGAAATTCCAGCATTAAGTTTATCAAAGACAGCAATTATAGCTGATTGAAAGAACAAATAATCTGTTTGTTTGTTTTATAGTAAGTCCTTAAATCGATCTACCGCTATCTGACCTTGTGGGTAGGGCACTCAACTCACAATCTGCAGGATATACCTATTCATCTTCCATGTGAACGTGATAAAAATAGGGTTATTCCACTACTCGGTGATAAAACAGTAGCCCGAGATTTGGTGGTGAGTGGTATTGACGAACTTACCTATATTCTAGTCTATCACTTATAAATTACGTACGGCTAACAGATAGCCGTCTTCTAGCTATGGGTGAAATAAAAAAGTTTAAACAATGTTTGAAAAGTATAGAGAAGTTTCAACAAGTTTAAATATTGTTTCAAAGGTGCACAGAAGTTTTAATAACCTTAAATAATGTTTCAAATGTTAAAAGAAGGTTTAAAAGTTTAAATAATAAAAAGTACAGAAAATTATAAATTTCAAATAATGTTTAAAAAGCAAGATAAGTTTTAATAAGTTTTAAAAATGTTTCTTAGGTACAGAGAAGTTTAAATAATATTTCAAGGTACAGAGAAGTTTTAAAAGATTAAATTATGTTTGAAAGGTGCAAAGAAGTTTCATGAAGTTTAAACCATGTTTGAAAGGTGCAAAGAAGTTTCATGAAGTTTAAACCATGTTTGAAAGCTACGCAGAACTTTCAAAAAATTTAATAATGTTAGAAAGGAACAAAGAAGGTTTAATAAGTTTAAATAATGTTTGAAAAGTACAGAGAAGTTTCAAAATGTTTGAATAATCTTTGATAGGTACAGAGAAGATAAAATAATGTTTCAAAGGTGCAGAGAAGTTTAAAAAGTTTAAATAATGTTAGAATGGTGCAGACAAGATTTAAATAGTTTAACACTCCTACGAAAAGACGTTTCTAGTTCTGATTTCTCCAAGCCCGTTTCCCTGGCTGTGGTTTCGCTAGATAGTAGATAGGGACAGTGGGAATCTCGTTAATCCATTCAATAATGGATTTAAATGGCAATTTCATTTAAATACAAAATTATTAGCCTAATATTAATAACCTTTCAAGTTGCTCTGGGGCCTATTAGGCCCCACTTTTCGTAGGAGTGTTAAAGAATGTTTGGAAGAAAGAGAGAAGTTTTAATAAGATTAAATATTGTTTGAAAGGAACAGAGAAGTTTTAGGAAGCTTAAAGTATTTGAAAGGTACAGAGAAGTTTTAAAAAACTTAAATAATGTTTGAAAAGTACAAAAAAGTATTTAAAGAGATGAAATAATGCTTGTAAGGTACAGAAAAGTTTTAATAAGTTTAAATAATGTTTCAAAGGTGCAGAGAAGTTTCAAAAAGTTAAAATAATGTATCAAAGGTACCGAAAAGTATTTAAACGTTTAAATAACGAAAGATACTGTGAAGTATTTTTAAATAATGTTTGATAGGTACATAAATGTTTCAAAAGGTTAAATAAAGTTTCAAAGGTGCAGAAAAGTTTTGTAGAGATTAAATAATGTTTGAAACATACAGAGAAATTTTAAAAAAAACAAATAATGTTTGAAAGGTACAGAGAAGTTTTAATAAGCTTAAATAATGTTTGAAAGGTACGGAGAAGTTTTAAAAGGTTAAAATAATATTCCAAAGGTAGAGAGAAGTCTTAAAAAGTTTAAATAATATTTGAAATGTACAGAGAAGTATTGAAAACGTTTAAATAAGAAAAGGTATAGACAGGTATTTAAAACATTTAAATAAAAGGTACAGAAAAGTTTTAAAATCTAAATAATGTTTGAAAGATACATATAAGTTTTAAAAAATTCAAATAATGTCTGTTAGGTAAGAGAAGTTTCAAAAAGTTTAAATAGAATTTGAAAGGTACAGAGATGTTTTAAAAAGGTTAAGTAACGTTTCTAAAGTACAGAGATGCATTTGAAAATTTAAATAATATTTGAAAGTTACAGAAAAGTTTTAAAAAGTTTAAACAATGTTTGAAAACTATAGAGAAGTTTCAACAAGTTTAAATGTTGTTTGAAAGGTTCACAGAAGTTTTAATAACCTTAAATAATGTTTCATATGTTAAAAGAAGTATTTAAAATGTTTTAGGAAGTTTAAATAAAACTTTAAATGACGTTTGAAAGGTGCAGAGAAGTCTAAATAAAGTTTTAAAGGTGCAGAGAAGTTTAAAAAGTTTAAATAATATTTGAAAGGTACAGAGAAGTTTTAAAAACTAAATAATGTTTGAAAGGTACAAAAAAGTATTTTAAAAGTTAAATAACGTTTGAAAGGTACAGAAAATGTTAGAAAGTTTAAATAATGTTTGAAATGTACAGAAATGTTTCATAAAGGTTAAATAATGTTTCAAAGGTACAGAGAAGATTCAAAAAGTTTGAATAATGTTTGAAAGGTGCAGACAAGATTTAAATAGTTTAAACAATGTTTGAAAGGTACATAATGTTTGAATGATACAGAAGTTTTAAAAGTTTAAATAATAAAAAGTACAGAAAATTTTAAATTTCAAATAATGTTTTAAAAGCAAGATAAGTTTTAATAAGTTTTTAAAATGTTTGATAGGTACAGAGAAGTTTTAAAAAGGTTTAATAATGTTTCAAAGGTCTACAGAAGTTTCAAAAAGTTTACATAATGTTTGAGAAGTACCTAGAAGTATTTGACAAGTTTAAATAAAGTTTCGAACGTACGAAGAAGTTTTAAAAATTTCAAATAATATTTAAGAGGTAAAGAAAAATTTTCATGAGTTTAAATAATGTTTGAAAGGTACAGAAAAGTTTGAAAAGTTTAAACAATGTTTGAAAGGTACAGAAAAGTTTCAAAAAGTTTAAATAATGTTTGAAAGGAACAGAGAAGTTGTAATAAGTTTGAATAATATCTGAAAAGTAAAGATGTGTTATAACAACTTTTAGAAATGTTTGATAAGTACAGAGACGTTTAAAAAGTACAAATAATGTCTGATAGGGCCAGAGAAGTTTCAGAAAGATTAAATAATGTTTAAAGGTACAGAGAAGATTTAAAAAGTTTTAAATAATGATCGAAAACTATAAAGAAGTTTTAAAAACTGTTAATAATGTTTCAAAGGTGCAGAGAAGTTTTAAAAAGTTTAAATAATGTTTGAAATGTAGAGAAAAGTATTTAAAACGTTTAAATAACGAAAGATACTGAAAAATTTTAAAGTTTAAATAATGTTTGAAAGGTATACAGAAGTTTGATAAAGTTTAAATAATGTTTAAAAGGTACAGAGAAGTTTAAATAATATTTCAAAGGAACAGAAAGTTTTAAAAGTTTAAATAATAAAAAGTACAGAAAATTTTAAATTTCAAATAATGTTTGAAAAGCAAGATAAGTTTTAAAAATATTTGATAGGTACAGAGAAGTTTTAAAAAGTTTTGATAATGTTTCAAAAGGTATACAGAAGTTTCAAAAAGTTTACATAATGTTTGAAATGTACAGAGAAGTTTAAATAATATTTCAAAGGCACAGAGAAGTTTTAAAAGATTAAATTATGTTTGAAAGGTGCAAAGAAGTTTCATGAAGTTTAAACCATGTTTGAAAGCTACACAGAACTTTCAAAAAGTTTAAGAATGTTAGAAAGGAACAAAGAAGTTTTAATAAGTTTAAATAATGTTTGAGAAGTACAGAGAAGTTTCAAAAAGTTTGAATAATCTTTGAAAGGTAAGAGAAGATAAAATAATGTTTCAAAGGTGCAGAGAAGTTTAAAAAGTTTAAATAATGTTAGAATGATGCAGACAAGATTTAAATAATTTAAAGAATGTTTGGAAGAAAGAGAGAAGTTTTAATAACATTAAATATTGTTTGAAAGTAACAGAGAAGTTTTAAAAAGCTTAAAGTATTTGAAAGGTGCAGAGAAGTTTTAATAAGCTTAAATAATGTTTGAAAAGTACAAAGAAGTATTTAAAAAGATTAAATAATGCTTGTAAGGTACACAAAAGCTTTAAAATCTAAATAATGCTTGAAAGATACAGAGAAGTTTTAAAGAATTCAAATAATGTCTGTTAGGTAAGAGAAGTTTCAAAAAGTTTAAATATAATTTGAAAGGTATAGAGAAATTTTAAAAAAGGTTAAGTAACGTTTCTAAAGTACAGAGAAGTATTTGAAAATTTAAATAATATTTGAAAGTTACAGAAAAGTTTTAAAAGTTTAAACAATGTTTGAAAAGTATAGAGAAGTTTCAACAGGTTTAAATATTGTTTGAAAGGTGCACAGAAGTTTTAATAACCTTAAATAATGTTTCAAATGTTAAAAGAAGTATTTAAAATGTTTAAATAATGCTTGAAAGGTAGAGAAAAATTTTAATAAGCTCAAGTAGTGTTTGAAAAGTACATGGAAGTATTTGAAAAGTTTAAATAAAGTTTGGAACCTAAGACGAGTTTTAAACATTTCAATTAATGGTTCAGAGGTAAAGAGAAGTTTTCAAAACTTTAAATAACGTTTGAAAGGTGAAGAGAAGTCTAAATAACGTTTTAAAGGGGCAGAGAAGTTTAAAAAGTTTAAATAATATTTGAAAGGTACAGAGAAGTTTTAAAAACTAAATAATGTTTGAAAGGTACAAAGAAGTATTTTTAAAGTTAAATAACGTTTTAAAGGTACAGAAAAAGGTTAGAAAGTTTGAATAATGTTTGAAATGTACAGAAATGTTTCAAAAAGGTTAAATAATGTTTGAAAGGTACAGAGAAGATTAAAAAAGTTTAAATAATGTTTGAAAAGTGCAGACAAGATTTAAATACTTTAAACAATGTTTGAAAGGTACATATAATTTTCAAAAACTTTAAATAATGTTTGAATGATACAGAAGTTTTAAAAAGTTCAAATAATAAAAAGTACATAACATTTTAAACTGCAAATAATGTTTGAAAAGTAAGATAAGTTTTAGAAATATTTGATAGGTACAGAGAAGTTTTAAAAAGTTTTAATAATGTTTCAAAGGTATACAGAAGTTTCAAAAAGTTTACATAATGTTTGAAATGTACAGAGAAGTTTAAATAATATTTCAAAGGTACAGAGAAGTTTTAAAATATTAAATTATGTTTGAAAGGTGCAAAGAAGTTTCATGAAGTTTAAACCATGTTTGAAAGCTACACAGAACTTTCAAAAAGTTTAATAATGTTAGAAAGGAACAAAGAAGTTTTAATAAGTTTAAATATTGTTTGAAAAGTACAGAGAAGTTCCAAAAAGTTTGAAGAATCTTTGAAAGGTACAGAGAAGATAAAATATTGTTTCAAAGGTGCAGAGAAGTGTAAAAAGTTTAAATAGTGATTGAAAAGTACAGAGAAATTTTAATAAGTTTAAATAATATCTAAGAAGTATAGAGAAGTTTTAATAAGTTTAAATAATGTTTGAAAGGTACAGGGAAGCTTTACTAAATTTAAATAATGTTTAAAAGGCATAAAGAAGTATTTAGAAAGTTTAAATAATGCTTGAAAGGTACAGAGAAGTTTTAAAAACTAAATAATGTTTGAAAGGTACAAAAAAGTATTTTAAAAGTTAAATAACGTTTGAAAGGTACAGAAAAAGTTAGAAAGTTTAAATAATGTTTGAAATGTACAGAAATGTTTCATAAAGGTTAAATAATGTTTCAAAGGTACAGAGAAGATTCAAAAAGTTTGAATAATGTTTCAAAGGTGCAGACAAGATTTAAATAGTTTAAACAATGTTTGAAAGGTACATAATGTTTGAATGATACAGAAGTTTTAAAAGTTTAAATAATAAAAAGTACAGAAAATTTTAACTTTCAAATAATGTTTTAAAAGCAAGATAAGTTTTAATAAGTTTTTAAAATGTTTGATAGGTACAGATAAGTTCCAAAAAGTTTTAATAATGTTTTAAAGGTATACAGAAGTTTCAAAGAGTTTAAATAATGTTTGAAATGTACAGAGAAGTTTAAATAATATTTCAAAGGTACAGAGAAGTTTTCAAAGATTAAATTATGTTTGAAAGGTGCAAAGGAGTTTCATGAAGTTTAAACCATGTTTGAAAGCTACGCAGAACTTTCAAAAAGTTTAATAATGTTAGAAATGAACAAAAAAGTTTTAATAAGTTTAAATAATAAAAAGTACAGAAAATTTTAAATTTCAAATAATGTTTGAAAAGTAAGATAAGTTTTAATAAGTTTCAAAAATGTTTGATAGGTACAGAGAAGTTTTAAAAAGTTTTAATAATGTTTCAAAGGTCTACAGAAGTTTCAAAAAGTTTACATAATGTTTAAGAAGTACCTAGAAGTATTTGACAAGTTTAAATAAAGTTTCGAACGTACGAAGAAGTTTTAAAAATTTCAAATAATATTTAAGAGGTAAAGAAAAATTTTCATGAGTTTAAATAATGTTTGAAAGGTACAGAAAAGTTTGAAAAGTTTAAACAATGTTTGAAAGGTACAGAAAAGTTTCAAAAAGTTTAAATAATGTTTGAAAGGAACAGAGAAGTTGTAATAAGTTTGAATAATATCTGAAAAGTAAAGATGTGTTATAACAACTTTTAGAAATGTTTGATAAGTACAGAGACGTTTAAAAAGTACAAATAATGTCTGATAGGGCCAGAGAAGTTTCAGAAAGATTAAATAATGTTTAAAGGTACAGAGAAGATTTAAAAAGTTTTAAATAATGATCGAAAACTATAAAGAAGTTTTAAAAACTGTTAATAATGTTTCAAAGGTGCAGAGAAGTTTTAAAAAGTTTAAATAATGTTTGAAATGTAGAGAAAAGTATTTAAAACGTTTAAATAACGAAAGATACTGAAAAATTTCAAAGTTTAAATAATGTTTGAAAGGTATACAGAAGTTTGATAAAGTTTAAATAATGTTTAAAAGGTACAGAGAAGTTTAAATAATATTTCAAAGGAACAGAGAAGTTCTAAAAGATTAAATTATGTTTGAAAGGTGCAAAGAAGTTTCATGAACTTTAATCCATGTTTGAAAGCTACGCAGAACTTTCAAAAAGTTTAATAATGTTAGAAAGGAACAAAGAAGTGTTAATAAGTATAAGTAATGTTTGAAAAGTACAGAGAAGTTTCAAAAAGTTTGAATAATATTTGAAAGGTACAGAGAAGATAAAATAATGTTTCAAAGGTGCAGAGAAGTTTAAAAAGTTTAAATAATATTATTGTAAAGTACAGAGAAGATCTTAAAAGTTTAAATAATGTTAGAATGGTGCAGAGAAGATTTAAATAGTTTAAAGAATGTTTGGAAAAAAAGAGAGAAGTTTTAATAAGATTAAATAATGTTTGAAAGGAACAGATAAGTTTTAGGAAGCTTAAAGTATTTGAAAGGTACGGAGAAGTTTTAATATGCTTAAATAATGTTTGAGAAGTACAAAGAAGTATTTAAAAAGATTAAATAATGCTTGTAAGGTACACAAAGGTTTTAATAAGTTTAAATAATGTTTGAGAGGTACAGAGAAGTTTTTAAAAATTGAAATAATGTTGGGCCCGGCATGGCCTAGTGCGTTAAGGCGTGCGCTTCGTAATCTGAGGGTCGCGGGTTCGCGCCCGAGTCGCGCCAAACATGCTCGCCCTCCCAGCCGTGGGGGCGTTATAATGTGACGGTCAATCCCACTATTCGTTGGTAAAAGAGTAGCCCAAGAGTTGGCTGTGGGTGGTGATGACTAGCTGCCTTCCCTCTAGTCTTACACTGCTAAATTAGGGACGGCTAGCACAGATAGCTCTCGAGTAGCTTTGTGCGAAATTCCAAGAACAACAACATCAAATAATGTCCGATAGGTAAAGAGAAATTTTAAAAAGATTAAATAATGTTTCAGTAGTGCAAAGAAGTTTTAAAAAAGTTTAAACAATGTTTGACGGGCAGAGAGAACTTTAAAAAAGTTTAAATAATGTTTGAAGGGTACAAGGAAGTATTTAAAGAGATGAAATAATACTTGTAAGGTACAGAAAAGTTTTAATAAGTTTAAATAATGTTTCAAAGCTGTAGAGAAATTTTAAAAAGCTTAAATAGTGTACGAAACACGCAGAGAAGTTTTGGAAAGTTTAAATAATGTTTCAAAGGTACCGAAAAGTATTTAAACGTTTAAATAACGAAAGATACTGTGAAGTATTTTTAAATAATGTTTGATAGGTACATAAATGTTTCAAAAGGTTAAATAATGTTTCAAAGGCACAGAGAAGATTTAAAAAGTTTAAATAATGTTTGAAAGGAAATATGTTTGATAGGTACAAAGAAATTTTAAAACTTTAATTAATGTTTGAAAGGTACAGAGACGTTTTGTAAAGATTAAATAATGTTTGAAACATACAGAGAAATTTTAAAAAATAAATAATGTTTGAAAGGTGCAGAGAAGTTTTAATAAGTTAAATAATGTTTGATAGGTACAGAGACGTTCAAACAATGTTTGAAAGGTACAGTGAAGTTTTACTGAGCTTAAATAATGTTTTAAAAGTACAGAAAAGTTTTAATAAGTTTAAATAATGTTTGAAAAGTACAGATTTGTTTTAATAAGTTTCACAAATTTTTTTGATAAGTACAGAGACGTTTAAAAAGTACAAATAATGTCTGATAGGGCCAGAGAAGTTTCAAAAAGTTTAAATAATGTTCGAAAGATACAGAGAAGTATATAAAACGTTTAAATAATGAAAGTTACAGAAAAGTTTTGAAGTTTGAGTAATGTTTGAAAGGTACAGAGTAGTTTTGAAAAAATACAATGTTTGAAAACTACGAAGACGTTTTAGGAGTTTAAATAATGTTTGAAATGTAGAGAGAAGTTTTAAAAAGTTTAAATAATGCTTGTAAGGTAGAAAGTTGTTTTAAAAAGTTTAATACGAAGCAGCTTCAAGTTTTAATAAAGATGTGAATAAAGGGTTACCTATACATACAGTCCCTAACACTAAATACTCATCAGAGGGAAGGTAGTCATTCAGCTGCACCAATCGCCAACACTTGGACTACTCTTGCTTAACAAAATAGTTGGATTGTTACTGTTACAGTGCATCTGTCTTAAAGTGCTGTGCTAGTCTAGACCACGAAATGAGGCAAATTTGAAGTCGACCAGAATTAGGAATTAACGTAGTAAATAACGTACCTAGTTTAGTATTTCGGTGTAAGTAAGAAATGTGAACAAAATTTGTAGCATAACTAGTAGACACTATCTTATCAGTATATTTGTGGTTAGTGGATATGCTGAAACTAACAAAGATGAAAGAACTCTACAAGTTTCAATTAGTTTCGGTGAATGCAAGTTCAAGCCGTTGGCTTAAACAGAAACACGGGTGATTTTGTCTCGTTAATCTGTTACCTGCTAAATAGTTTCTTATTTTGAACACACATCTACGTTGTTAATGGCTGTATAGAGAAACGCCGTCTATATCGTATGAATATATATTTTATATTGATGGCAGGGTTATCTATTGCTGTTCCTAATTTCGTTCCACAGTGGCACAGCGTTATGTCTGAGGGCTTCTAACGCTAGGAACTGGGTTTCGATACTCGTGATGGGCAGAACACAAATAGCCCATTGTTGTAGCTTTGTGCTTAACTTCAAACAAAAACTAATCAGAAGGAAGAGACCCGTCCAACATCGCCTTACCATACACACTATCACACATTAAGGGGTTGACTCACACTCTTTATACCATACCCAGGTTAAGCATTACTCGTGCCTATTTGTTGTGATGCGGTCATTGACACGTATAACGCTCTCACAAGTTCGTTAATATATGGTACGCAAAATAGGGTAATACGTTTTACGATGTCGCAAGATAACGAAAAGCATGTATGTATGGAGAACAAACGAGAAATATAACAAGAAAAATACTGGTTTTATAAAAATTAAAGTTTATTGTAGTTGTTTTTAAAACCAAGTTCCGTTTTTATCGCAAATAGAGCGTTAATAATAATAAAAAAACAATTTTTTTTTATTTATGAGACTCAACTTCAGGAAATGTGTAAATAGAATCGCTGTAGACAAAGTTTTGTTCGTATATTCGTAAAATAACTTATTAAAGTCACTTCAACATTAATTTTATATTTCTAACTAACTGCTGTAGACAGAGAGTCATGTTAAACATTTGATTTCTTGCAGTCTCAATCAAACACACATGTCGACAGAAAATCATGTTAAACTTGATTTATTCTAGTCTCAACTAAACACACATGACGTTAGAGAATCATGTTAAACGTGTGATTTATTCCAGTATCAACTAAACATACATGACGATAGAAATCGTGTTAAACATGTGGTTTTCTGCAGTTTCAACTGAACACACGTGCCGACAGAGAATTATGTTAAACATTTGGTTTATTCCAGTTTTAACTAACCACACATGCCGACAGAGAATCATGTTAAACATGTGGTTTTCTCCACTCTCAACTAAACACACATGCCGACAGGGAATCATGTTAAACATTTGATTTATTTCAGTTTCAACTCAACACGCATGCCGATAGAGAATCATGTTAAACATGTGATTTATTCTAGTCTCAACTAAACACATATGACGTTAGAGTATCATGTTAAACATGTGACTTATTCCAGTCTCAACTAAACATACATGCCGATAGAAATCATGTTAAACGTGTGATTTCCTCCAGTATTGATTAAACACATTTCTTATATCTAAGTAAAGCCTTGTAGTGAGTCACAGTGATCTAGACAAGAATGGTTCACCTCTAACTGGAGGAACAAATCAGATATCTTAATGGACTGATAGCGATGATGGATCTTTATTATCCTACAGCTATCTATAACAACACAGACAAATCTTGTATCCAAAGTAAGCAGAGCCGATACAGGATTGTTTATAACCTAAACCTAATAAAAACTTACACCTAAAGTAACAAACCAACACATGAGTGTCTATGAGCTAAACCTAACAAATTCTCACATCTAAAGTAACAAAACCTACATAGGAGTGTCTATAACCTAAACTTCAATATGACAAAACTTACACTTAAATAAGCATAACCTACACAGGAATGTCGGTCCGGTATAGACAGGTGGTTAAGACATTCCACTCGTAATCCGAGGGTCGTGGATTCGAATCCCCATCACACAAAACATGCTTGCCCTTTCAACCGTGGAGGCATTATAATGTTACAGTCAATCCCACTATTCGTTGGTAAAAGAGTAGCCCAAGAGTTGGCGGTAGGTGGTGATGAATAGCTGCCTTTCCTCTAGTCTTACTCTGCTAAATTAGGGACGGTTAGCGCAGATAGCTCTCGAGTAGCTTTGCGCGAAATTCAAACAAAACCAAATCCTCTAGTCTTATACTGCTAAATTAGGGACAGCTAGCGCAGATAGACGTTGTGTAGCTTTGCGCGAAATTCAAACCAAACCACATGTGTCTATAACCTAAACCTAATAAAAACTTGCACCTAAAGTAGCAGAACCTACACAGCAATGTCTATAACTTAAACCTAAATATAACAAAACTTACACCTAAGGTAGCAATACCTAAACAGGAGTGTCTATAACCTAAACCTAAATATAACAAATATTTACACCTAAGGAAAGCACTGATGTGGCATTTAAAGTGTAATCCACATGTTATACAGTATTTCATTGTTATCAATAGTTTCAACTAAAGTAATGAAAACGGCGTATTACACTTAAAATAACAAAAATAAGTTACATAAACTTATAGTCTTCACCAATCAATACGTGAATATGTATTAACCATAACATGCTCCAAGAACCTACACCTCAAATAACCAAAACCTGGAATTGAAATTAACTACACCAAAACGCACGACACAATCAAAACTTAATGTATGAAAATGTTAACTCTTACTAGTAATATAACCACATCCTCTATTTAATCGAACAGCTACCCTGATAAAGATGGCGAAAAAATGCATATTGGTATCAACCACTACACTTTCCGCTATCCTTGAGCGAGTGACTCAGCAATAAGTCTGAAGGTTTGTAACGTTAAGAACCGGGTTTCGATACCGTTTAGAGGGCATCACAGAAAACTTTGAGTAAGAATATGTATAATAAATAAATAAATTACACTTCACAATATAACAGTCATTGTTCACAGACACTGATAATATAACCAGCCGTTAAGCCTGACGTGACCCAGTCACCCTAGTATTAAGCCAAAAGCCTTGTTAGCACGGGATATACCATATGTAGTATGGTTAACATATTTTCGTTCTTCTTCACTCATAGGAACTGTACCTTATTTGTACTAACCTGCACTTTTCCTTCTCAAAATCACACTGACCGCTGCTTGAAGGCCCTCTAGCGGTCCATGCTGAACAACTGTGGACATTGTTACGGTAAGAAAATTTTCAGGAAGTTTTTTCAGAATACGTTCATTTTCATTGTCTACTTCAGGACGAACTTCGTAAAAAATAATTTCTTTACTTCCCGCTAGGTTGGCGCACCGTGGGACAATACGAGTAACTCAAACACAATCAACCAGTCGAGTTATTTATGAGGAACAGAAATAAACTAGCTACTTCTAGCTGGACAGACTCAAGTAAAATAGATCTGGCCACAGTACAATCCACCGATTTTCTCTCAGAAAGCAGCGAAGCGAATCCAACGTTTTTCTCAGCTGAGAAACGACAAGTACTATATATAATACTTCTTAAAAACGAAATCCTCGTGTTCGAACTTCCAGTTTAACAAGAAACTTTAGAGCTAGGTTTGCCATCATAACCAGGAAGAAGGGTTTTAACGGAAGAGCTAAGCTCACAATAACACAACAAGGTAGAGGCTTAACATCTGCCCCTATTCACTCCCCTTCCCCCAGCGAAGAAATTGCGAACTTGAACTCGACTACCAAGTTTCACATATATACAGACGGGGTCGGGAGAGTTGCTTCTCACAGCCAATAACCCAGGTACCCCACTTCCCCGTGGGCAGACAGATAGCCTATCAATGGAGAACAAGTTCACCTTTAGGCTTACGGCTATAGTCTGTAAGTTTGGCTTGCCACGTTTACGTCAATAATCGAATTCTTATCAAAAGATTTATTCAGGTAAACCTCAGTAACAGAAGGTTTCAAATGTTGAAATAAGAAATTTGCTGCTCCTAGAATATCCGGTGAACCCATAGAGTTGTACTCAACACAAACAGTTAAACCTTGTAATAGTTTGTAATACTCGTACTCAACACAACCAGTTAAACCTTGTAATAGTTTTTAACACTTGTACTCAACACAACCAGTTAAACCTTGTAATAGTTTTTAACACTTGTACTCAACACAACCAGTTAAACCTTGTAATAGTTTTTAACACTTGTACTCAACACAACCAGTTAAACCTTTTAGTAGTTTGTAATACTCGTACTCAACAGAACCAGTTAAACCTTTTAGTAGTTCATACACTTGTACTCAACACAACCAGTTAAACCTTGTAATAGTTTTTAACACTTGTACTCAACACAACCAGTTAAACCTTGTAATAGTTTTTAACACTTGTACTCAACACAACCAGTTAAACCTTTTAGTAGTTTGTAATACTCGTACTCAACAGAACCAGTTAAACCTTTTAGTAGTTCATACACTTGTACTCAACACAACCAGTTAAACCTTGTAATAGTTTTTAACACTTGTACTCAACACAACCAGTTAAACCTTTTAGTAGTTTGTAATACTCGTACTCAACAGAACCAGTTAAACCTTTTAGTAGTTCATACACTTGTACTCAACACAACCAGTTAAACCTTTTAGTAGTTTGTAATACTCGTACTCAACACAACCAGTTAAACCTTTTAACAGTTCATACACTTGTACTCAACACAACCAGTTAAACCTTTTAATAGTTTATACTGTTCCAGTTAACCAGTTAAGCCTTTTAACAGTTTATACCGTTCTAGTTAATACGACGTGATAATGCTTTTCATGGTTAGCAGTTGTGCTCACAAATAATTAGCTAATCTTCCGAAAAACTTTCAATTTCACTGGAATAACAGAAAGGAAATTCTAAATTAGCACGTTAATGAATTCAGTCATTCTATATTTGATATCGGACTATCCATTTATCTACACTTTTTAACAACTTGTTACAGGGTAGTTCTTAGATTGTTATTGTTTCGTTCTTTTAACAGGTGTTTTATATTTTCATTCATTTCTTAAAACTATAGTTATGTTTATCTCTAGTTGTTTCTGTTCCTCAGGACAACTGGTTTGCACGTGAAAACGCTTTGCTTCAGAACACCTAGAGTGAGAACCAAGGGCTTCTTCCCTCCCTCACTTTGTTTTTATTTTTTTTAGCTCAGAGCTACTCAAGGGCTATCTGCGCTAGCCGCCCCTAGTTTAGTAGTGTAAGACTAGAGGGAAGGCAGCTAGTCATCACCACCTACCGCCAACTCTGGGATACTCTTTTACCAACGAATAGTGGGATTGACCGTAACATCATAACGCCACCACGGTTGAAAGAGCGAGCATGTTTTATGCGACGATGATTCGAACCCACGACCCTCAGATTGCGAGTCGAACGCCTTAACCACCTGGCCATGCCGGGCCTTCCCTCACTTTGAGTAACCGGTTTTTTCTGGGGACTATCTGTAACCAATCTTACGTCGTTTATACGCCGTACAACAGGGCGCGTTTCAGAAAACATGATAAGCTACATAGAGCAAATCTCTGTGAAATGTTTTAAGAACACGACGAGGAAGAAATCGGAATGTAATATAACATAAAGAGATATTTTAAAGTCATTTGTTCGTTTATTTATAAACGTTGTGACAACTCGAAAATAAAAGTGTCTAAATCAAGGCTATTAGCATTCAAAGCAATGCGTTAAAGTTATATATAGACCCACCTAACAAGTTATTGACCTGAGAATTAACACGTCGTTCTCGGTTGACTACAACGTTAAAAGTAATAATTAAAAGAAAGAGAAAAAAAAAACCCGTTAAAACATTTGAAATAAAGGGATTATAATTAAAGCATGAATAAATTATGGATCACATTATACAATATATAATATTAAGAAAGATTTATCGTATTATTCGTATCTGTAACTACAATCGTTTTCTCCATGAAAGTTAAGATACGCTTTGTAAAGTAAGAAGATGAAATGTGATCCTCGATTAAACGGCCAAGTCAGTGCCCTGAAAATCGGTGATTACGTAGTGTGTAGAAATTCAATATTAGACGCACATGGAGGTGAGAAGGCTTAAACCACTAAATAAACCGCCAAAGCTGAGAAATAAAAACCAGTAAGAGCTGTTATCGGTCTTTAGAGTTTCAGTTTAAGGTTTAGGCTCAGAACAGGAAGGGGGCGGCAGACATTTTGATTGGTTTATAGTTACCAGACTACATATATGTTAAGGTTTAAAACAACGAAGTTTTGTAAACAGACAAGTAATTTGAAGTGTGGCAGCTGAAGATAAAGTAAATAAATATAAAGTAGTCAAACGTGATCGTTTAATGTCCATATGTACACACGTTCCTAATGAGTTGGTTTCTTAGTTAATTTCCATCATATCTATCTACCTTCGCATTTCAAACCTAATCGTCCACGGAGATATGTTGGAACCAATTAGACAAAATCGTTTGTCCTTACTAAAACATTATGAGCATAATTCCTTGTATAGATTGGCACAGTGGTTATGGCACTCGACGTTCAATACGCGTCTTCGATTCCCCGTCATCTAATGTGCTCGCTCTCTCAGCAATGTGTGTGTGTAGTGGTGTTATAATGTGAAATGTAAATCCTACTCTTCGTTGGTAAAGGACCAGCTCAAGTGTGTTAGTTTTCAAGGTCACTGCATCCAAAATTTATTTGTTCCATTCTCCAAGGCGGCCTACTAGCAGTGTAATGATACATGACTAATATGATAAACAATAAATAGCCCAGCATGGCCAGGTGGTTAAAGGTACTCGACTCGTAATCTGAGAGCCGCAGGTTCGAATCCCCGTCCACCCTTTCAGCCGTGGGAGCATTATAATGTGACCGTCAATCCTACTATTCATTGGTAAAAGAGTAGCCCAAGAGTTGACGGTGAGTGGTGATGACTAGCTGCTTTCCCTCTAGTCTTACTCTGCTAAATTAGGGACGGCTAGCGCAGATAGTCCTCGTGTGAGAAATTAAAAACAAACCCAAACAAACTAAACATATATTAATGGCAGGAAATAATTTGTTTTTCATTCAATCAAATATACCTTCCGTACTTCTCATAGCAACAGTAACTGTCAAAAGAGAAACCAAAACTTCCACCATATCACCAAGTTAATGTCAACAAATAACTAGATCAAAACTTCCACCATATCACCAAGTTAATGTCAACAAATAACTAGATCAAAACTTCCACCATATCACCAAGTTAATGTCAACAAATAACTAGATCAAAACTTCCACCATATCACCAAATTAATGTCAACAAATAACTGGATCAAAACTTCCACCATATCACCAAGTTAATGTCAACAAATAACTAGATCAAAACTTCCACCATATCACCAAGTTAATGTCAACAAATAACTGGATCAAAACTTCCACCATATCACCAAGTTAATGCCAACAAATAACTAGATCAAAACTTCCACCATATCACCAAGTTAATGTCAACAAATAACTAGATCAAAACTTCCACCATATCACCAAGTTAATGTCAACAAATAACTAGATCAAAACTTCCACCATATCACCAAGTTAATGTCAACAAATAACTAGATCAAAACTTCCACCATATCACCAAGTTAATGTCAACAAATAACTAGATCAAAACTTCCACCATATCACCAAGTTAATGTCAACAAATAACTAGATCAAAACTTCCACCATATCACCAAGTTAATGTCAACAAATAACTAGATCAAAACTTCCACCATATCACCAAGTTAATGTCAACAAATAACTAGATCAAAACTTCCACCATATCACCAAGTTAATGTCAACAAATAACTAGATCAAAACTTCCACCATATCACCAAGTTAATACCCATAACTTGGATATGGTTAGTGGTAATCGTAACTTGGATATGGTGTTTGGTACTGTCTATCTCCATATTGTAATATATCACTAATAATTCCAGAATAACTAAAGCTGATACATCAGCTGTCACTTTATTTGAAAGAGAATTCACTGTTTGATAGCTGAATGACAACAGGTAATGTTATCAAAAACTGGTGCATGGATTGTCCTCTTACATGATTCAATGACAAAGTCGTCTTGATTTCCGTCAGTAGTCAACAACTTGGTGAAATATATTTATAAGTGCACATATTTAGCACTCTTATTGCCATATCCTTCTAAGAATATCATATTAAGCGTAAATTACGTCATGATTTTAACTCTATTGTATAAGTTAGTTTTCAGCTAACGATTTTCTTTGAAAACGTCGAGAATCAATCAACAGGTTTGTTTGACGTAACTTGGTGTTACTGGAAGAATTCTAGACTAGAAGGGGGTAATAAATGAGAAGAAATATTTATTTACTTAAAAATAAGTTCGGAAACTATTTTGATGATATGCCTAGTGTGATGTAGCGCACTCTGTTGAAGAGTGAAAAACGAACAAATAAAGAAAAAAATTAAACACAATAACTTCGTATTTATTTATCCGAAAACTCTGAGTTTCTGAGTCCTTTGAGATCTGTTTGATTTGTTTGGCGATTCTTTGACATAATTCATGTCCTACAACTTTATGAGTGTTACTACTTTAAAAATAAACCGTTTTAACTTTGTTTTTAGTCGGACTCCTTTAACATTAGTTTTCTTGAGATATTTTTCATGGAAGACATTATAGTGTTTTGGAAACGACTGCTACGTTTGTCACATACTTATATAAAAGACATACTGTTTATGGCAATAATCCTCTGTTTACTTTCACTGTTTCTTAACATTGAAATGTTAACAATGTTTTCAAGACATCCGGCTTGTTAGAACAGTACTGTGTATCTCTCCATCAACTGGCTACTTTTCCAACCCATATAGTTGTATCGCGAGCTTGAAATGCATCTTTTCGAACGGGAATGCTGCGATTCAAGTTTCTTCAGTAATTCTTCTTATTGAAACAACCGTCAACTTAAGCTGTGGTTGGATGCTTCTAAACCTTTGAATCGCCAATATCAAATAATTTTTATTATTCTTATAACTGTACTATACACAGTATTAATATACACTGTACTATACACAGTACTAATATACACTGTACTATACACAGTGACTTTTTTGGGTTCAGAGTTCTTTTTCGTAACAATAGCCTTCGCCGTGTCAGCTCACATTGAATAAAATGAATGAAGGTTTCGTTCTTCCAAATGTCATGCACATGGTGTAACAACCTCGCTGTATATTATTTTTGAAAAGAGTAGTTAAGTAACCTTTCCAACCACGAACCAAGTTATGGAGGTATTTCACAAGTGCGAGTTACTTGTACCTGAGAGCCACATGATTATAGGCCTAGAACTTTATCAATATTTACGATGAATTCAGTTGGCCTTCATAATGGCAAATAACCCTCTCAACACGTACAAAAATATTACACAGTTGAACTGACTACAAGCTATAGAATTTAAGCAGAATAAACATACATATAATAAACAAACATATAATTTGATTGAATTTCCAATATTTCAGTTACATTTCACAAAATCATTTTTCTACAAAAACATCCCCAGAAACACACGGTAGCACACCGGTTTGAAATTAAAACAGAAATCTAGTCCTAACGAATTTCCTGTCCGTCTGAATCAGTAAGTTTCAAACATCGTCCAACTACACTGCACACTGTTAGTTTCAGTCTGTCTTTAGTTTGACGTCTGTGTCCTATATGAGCATAGAAGATATGTAGAAACTGTATTAACATTTTTATAGTGACGTATAAGCAGTAGAGATATCACGACAAGGCTACTGTTGCAGTTACAAAAAGCTGACTTTCCCAGCACTTGAGAAAGATACTTTAAGAGAAAAGAATCTGTCAAAAACGTAACTTTTTCTGTTTTCCTTTGACCCCTAATGTGCTTTCATCTTGAACACTGAAAAGGTTTTATTTCCTTCCATGAGTACACCACATAACAATCACAACTCAGAATTAAAAACGGTCATGAAAAGATACAAAAGAGAGACAGATATTAACAAACATTGGTTTGGTTTGGTTTGAAATTTGCGCAAAGCTACACGAGGGCTATCTGCTCTAGCCGTCCCAAAGTTAGCAATGTAAGACTAGAGGGAAGGCAGCTAGTCATCACCACCCACCGCCAACTCTTGGGCTACTCTTTTACCAATGAATAGTGGGATTGACCATAACGTTATAACGCCACCACGGCTGAAAGGGAAAGCATGTTTGGTGTGACAGGAATTACAAATCGAGTGCCTTAACCGCCTGGCCATACCGAGCCTAACAAACATTGGAAAAGAAATACAAATATTCGCTTTGTCCATTAAAAATATTGATGTTATAACAAAAACGCGTTCTTTTAGTTAAAGCGTGTAATTTGGCTTAATAACTAGTTTTCCAATTTTAAAATCTTAAACGGCATTCAAAATAAAATGGTAAGTGTTTAATAGAGTAGAAATCACGGATATCGATATAATCTCAATGACAAATACATTCTGACAGAAATAGTTGAAAAGAATAATTACAGGTTGTGAACACAGTTACAGTTCTAGTTAGAATAATTCTTATCCTTTACCACCCACAGCTTTTTCCACTTATATTAAAAAATGAACAAACTAGAATCAAACAATGATCTAATAAGAATCTTTCCCTAACCCGGATGCAGTGATATTCTGGACATTTGTATATATATACGCAGATTAAAAATTTTAGTCTAAATATAGTATATTAGTGGTAATCCATAAATATATATACTTTTAATACTTTTAACTTACAGATAAAGCTATTTATGTTCAAATTATGCAGTTATTCTATATATGGAGCTTCAAAACTAAACATAAGTTAGGGCAAAGGTTTAAATACGTGACTTAAAGAAAGCAAATTTGTTGAAAATAGGTTTTAACGTAAAAATTTGTCACATATCTTTCCTATAAAAATATACACAAACATTACTTGTGATTACAGATTATTCCTTCTGTAATATTTCGATAATTTATTTGATATTTATATTATATAGACTTGTACGCCTAAATTATCTGAATTCAGAGTGTATAAATAATAAACATCACAATTACTTTTAAACATTTTACTTACAAAGAGTTTAGCACAAACCAAGTACGTTGTTTCCCAATGTGGGCACGAGAAATTTACACTGTAGTGTCATCTGTTGATGCAAAATACAACTATTACGCGTTATAAAATGATTTACACCTTCAAGGAAAATTATTAAACGCAGCTATATACACTATTATATTGTTGTTACTTTTCTTAGCCAAATTGTAATGGAGATATTTTGATTTTAATTAGCTAAATTACATATGTAACCCTAAGATAACCTAAGAAAGTCGAAACGTTGTTTTCCACTTTATTTTAATTGAAGTGTTAATACCCATACCAGCTGTCTTGAGAATATAAATGAGTCGACTGGAGATACATAAAACATGACGAACTCTGGTGACAAAAAAAAAAAGAGAGAGAAAAAAAAAGATGCCACCATAATCTCTTGTAACCAAACTGTTAAGGGATATTGTATAACGTGATATATCTTGGAAAGGGCTTTCAAATGACTTGTCACACATTTACCACTATATCAATGCAGGAACTAATTCCAAGTCATTAATTTTATCTCGGATTTTTTTTGGGAAATTTGGTTCTACAGTTCTGGACAATCATTTAGCTTGTAACGTAGATGAACAAGGTTCATTATAATAGCCAATATGTTCCACCACTTATTAACAGTATGATACCTGGCCACTTACAGAAGACTACTACGAGACTATATTGTGGCCAAACTATGGTTCCTATTAGGAGTTAAGTAAAAAAATGTCATGAATAGAAAAAAACTAAATTAATATTTGTCAAGTGAGTAATTACCTAGTTCTGCAACAGCTGGTATGACAAGCAAGATAAAGGATAATAAATAAAATTGAAATCAGTAGATGGTAACCCTAATGGGGACCTAACTGATCCTTCAAACTGTGTAGATTTCATTTGTCCAAATGGAATGTTGATGGCTCATATACTGAGTTTAGATTTGATGGAAAACACCCACAGTTTGACTGGACCAAAATAAATCAATCATGTCCATCACGTATTAGTGTCTACCTGATTCAGGAAATAATAATGAATATCTAACGTAAAGCATGGAAATGTGGTCCTGAAAATTAGGTTTTTTGGTTCACTGTATAACTTTAGGGTAGACAGATTCAAGACATAATGTGAAATTAACAGTGATTCCTATTCATTTAAACTAAGAGGTGGTAAAATCCAACTTCTATCTGTACATAATTCATCACTACACTAAAGTTAGTATGTTCGTATACCACAAGCAGTAGTAAACAATAACATATTATTGATGCATACAGTATAGGTTAACTTAATAGCTATAGGATGGCGCTACTGTTCTCTCCTACAGGCAGTGTCGTGACTTTTATAAGTTGGATTCGACATTATCTTGTTGGAAAACAACGTGTTTATAATGACGTTGCGAGCCTTCAGACACGGATTATTTTCGGTTAAGACAAATTTCATTATTTGAGGGTGATAAAGTTAGGTTTCATAACAGGAAGTATACATTCACTTTAAACGGCAGTGAACACTATTTCAAGTCACAGGCACTGAAAGTGGAAAATGAAAGTTGTGAATACATGACATGGACAAACAGGTTTTATAATGAACTAAACACATTACAGGAAATAACATAAATGAACCAGGAAGTGAAATCTGAAAGAACAAATTCATAAACACAGATATACAATTATACCAGTTATAAGGTTTATTTTCTTTGTTTATCGTTAAGCGCAAAACCACACAATGGACTACCTGTGCAGTGCCTACCGCGAATATCGAAACTTGGTATCAGACTTACCGCTAGGGGCCAAGCTATAAATAAAACAAAAAGTGAAATATCATGAAAAACATAGTTTAACGACACATACAAAACACAATGAAATTATAAAGGACGAAACATTTCTAACATTAAATATTTCAAAAAGTAAATACTTCTAACTTGATCATATTGGCCACCCTCTTTATAGTTGTTTTCTGGTCCAAAGTGACACAACAGACTATCTGCTCGCCATCTATCGCGGATAATCGAACCTCCGATTTTAACGTTGTAAGTCCGTAAACGCACCGCTAAGCTACTAGGGGATCCATAGCAATTACTTGTTTTTATCAATATTTTAATGTATTATGTAGTGAATACTAAGGATTTCCAATAAAACGTACAGTTGTAACCAAGATGACACTAGTTTTAAAATCACATTTCTAAGTTTCTAAAATACACTCGACAAAATATTTGAGTTAACAATTTTCACTGTTTTTGGGTAATTAAGCACAAAGCTACGCAATGGGCTATTTGTGTTCTACCCACCACGGGTATCGATATCCGGTCTATAGCAGCGTGAGTCCACAGACGTGCAAGTGTACCACTGGGGACCAAAATATTCACTGGCTGACTGTAATTGGCTAACTAGTAGCCTATACTTTTACACACATTTTTTTAATGTCATTCATTCTTTACCAGTGGCGGATTTAAGGTTGTGTGAGCACAGAAGCTAAAATTTTTGTAGGCCCTACATCCCATGTAATTTTTACATAGAATAAAATTATCAATCGGCCCCCATTAAGACCATGGGCCGTTGAGTTGACCTCCCTCCAGTCTTTACCTAAATACGCCACTGTTCTTTGCAGATAATAATGCGTCAAGTGAAAATTATATCAAAAAGCCAAGGCGCCTGGCGTTGGGTCCTACCATAACAAAACTTATCATATTTGTCTGATTGCTTGAAGCCACTTCTTTCGTCTTCGTCGTGAAAATTTAGTTTGTGATTTTTTAAGGAATAATTCCGTTTGCTTTTATTCTTCTGGTCATTTTATAACATTATTATACGCCATTCTTTTTCCTGTGCCATCTCCATCTCAGAAATTAGGCACCAGAGCCGAACCACAATATACTACGTTAGAATATAATCTTGTAATAGCTGCAAACTAACACAAATGATAGTTAAAAAAAGATAACAAATAAAGATTTAAATGCACGTGTATTGATAAATTATTTTAAACTTCGTTTTATTAATGTTACCTGATTCAATATAAAGTTTCTGCTATCTTTTATGTGTTTGCTTGTAACATGTTGTCTGATGGCTAAGCCTTTTGAAAACTGGTACATTGGTAGGACTGAGGACGCTATGGTAAGTTTTATTACATCAGTGTAAGTTAATTAAGCTAACTTGTGGCATCACAATATATTTCAAACAATACTAAATTAACTATAAGCTCGCTGTGTAAGTAATACTGGCCTACCTTTCACTTTTCCTAGTCTTCTATCTTATTATTTTCTTTACTAATTAATTTTTCAATACATTTAATGCACGTTTTACTTAGATACATGTTTCACAATGTATAGTACCTGAGAAATATCAAGAGTACAGTACTGCCACAAGGCGGACAAAATATTACTTTGAATTTCGCGAAAAGCTACTCGAGGGCTATCTGCCCTAGTCGTCCCTAATTTAGCAGTGTAAGACTGCAGATAGTTATCACCACCCACCGCCAACTCTTGGGCTACACTTTTACCAACGAATATTGGGATTGACTGTAACATTATAACGTCCCACGGCTGAAAGGGCGAGCATGTTTGATGCGACCGGGATTCGAACCCGCGACCCTAAGATTACGAGTCGAATGCCTTAATACACTTGGCCATGCTAGGCCCACGGACAAAATCGTTTATTAATCTGTAAAATTTTCAGAAAATAATAATGCTAGAAAATATTTATCATATTACATGATAACGATTGTAGCTGCTGCTATCTAGTGCTAATTATTTAAAGCGTATATTAAGGCATTTTATTGATGAGGAGTTACGCCATATTTCCATTAATTTAAAGGATTGTGCGAAGAATTTTTAAAAGGTTTTTCATTTTCATTACACTACTTTTTTATTTGGTCTTTCTTTAGAAAATTCTTGGTTCCTACTGTTTATATTTAAAATATATCACCATTCTTATAAACTAGGAACCTAGTGTCTAGAATACTACATGTCAATAATTGATAGTTATATAAAGTAAAAATGGACAAATAAATAAATTAATAGCCATATAATAAATGAAAAATTGCTGTAGGTTGTCTTGGTTGTTCGAACATAAGGACGGTCACTCACTATCTGGACTACTCACTGTGGGAGAAGGGGCGTGCGCATATAGCGTTTGAGTCAATGGTTTGTTAGCGACACCTTTTATAATGTGGTGAAATTATGTTATGATTAAGTCTCTTAAATGTCTTATGCTAATATTCAAACCGTAGTTGTTTGGACCAAAACTACACCATTTATATATAAATATCTCACAGCATCACCTGACAACAGACCTATCATTTTTGAATAACTGAAAATTTTATGAATGTCGCTTTGTTGTACGCATTGAAGTGATTTAGACATTTTGGTAATAAAATTAGAAGAAATAAAACGGCCTTTCGCGGTTGCGGCTTCATTAGGGCTAGTAGCATATGGACTGTTCGTCCACTACTAGGCCCAATAAACATACATTGGCGTCAGGTTGGGTGAAATAAAACGTTTATTATTATTATATGGAAAATGAGGATCGTTTTTTTCTCCCGATTTTATTACCAAATTGTTAATTGAGCCAACTTCTCAGTAAGTTGATAATAACAATGCTCCTAGTTGCATGACTGTGTGTAACTTGCGTTAGATCAAAGTTTTCGTTTGTTTGTTTTTAAACCATCATTGTGACCTTGCCCCATTATCGTATCACTTACTTTATCAAGATGGCAAGGAGGCTTGCATTAATAAGTGTAATGTAGCAATGTAATGTGACGAACAAATACAGTAATATAACCTAAGATACTTAGCCTTTAAAAACAGTTTTAATTTAAGAGGTTAATCGGATAAACCTTAAACTCGTTGAGCATATAGAGAGTGGACAAAAAAAAGTACCCTGTTCCTGGAAATGTGGTTAATTTGATATATCTTTTATTAGATAGCAGAAAAACGTATAAAATTATGTTTTTTTTAGAACTCACTTAACGAGATCTGTTCAAATATGATCTCAAACCCTAATTTTAACACTGGATTTCGTAAATACCCGAATTTTTCATAATTTTAGTTAAATTTTCTCATGAAAAGTGTTGCATACCTGCTGTAGTTTCTTAGATCTTCTTATTACAATTAGTCCACAGAATGAGCAAACAAGTTTCTCTGCAATAGTCAAAAGTAAAAATGAAACTCAAAACAAGACAAACTTGTTAATATTTAGTCGACATTCCTTTTGATTTCGGACTCCACAATTGTAGAGAAACTTGTTTGATCATTTTGTAGGCTAACTGGGATAAGAAAATACAAGAAACTAGAGCAGGAACACAACATTTAGATATTAACGAAAGCCAATGTTAAAATTAGTTGTTGAGACCACATATGAACATATCTCGTCGAGAGTTTATAAAACATGTATTTTATATCTTTTTCTGTTATTTAATAAAGGATATGACACATTAAGAACATTTTCAAGGGGACACTTTTTATCCACCCTTTTACATTCTTTAGAAATATAATTTAATTTATTGTTGTAACATTTGACAAATATTTCGCCTTATAGTTGTGAGCCTACTGTTTTGCATGTAGAAACATTCGCGCGTTATCTCGTGTAGCACAGCAATCAAAATGGAATGTTTTCCATGAACTTGGTACACTCAGAAACAATACAGTAGTTTTTAACAGTGTTTTCTTTAGATGACACAGTTCAGAAAAGGTAGCCAATGGCGTGTTTTCACGGTATAATTTGCTTTTAAAACCATAGATGTACGCCACCTGGTGAAAACGCATGGGCAGTATTCACTAGGCCTAGCAATGATCAAATGTTTGTTTCTTAGTATGTTAGAGTATTTTAGACAATATAATTAACATGTACCTCGGTGGAACAGTGAGTGGTCCATTTATGGACTGACAACGAAAAAATCCGGAGTTCGATTACCTAAAATAGAAAAAAATATATAATGGAGTACTATAAATACAAAAAAGACATCTGCAAACTTAGATGGAAATATTTTTATTAAAACTAATGGAAAATGTGATTGAAAATAGTATATTTCTTGTAAAGATTATACGTCTGTACAGTTCTTTAGAAAGTACAGTGGTATCTCGGTTTTCGAACGACTCCCTTCTCGAACAATTCGGTTTTCAAACATATTGTTTGAGAAAAAAATATCTCGGTTATCGAACATAAACTCGGTTCCCAAACCAAGCTGTCATGGCCCGAACCCCCGAAATAACCCGATTGGTGATCCGAACGACAATTCGACCATTTTCGGCTCACGCCAAGCTTGCCCAAAACATTTTACCCGCATCTGTCGCTCAGTCCAAACCCCCACTAAAATCTGCTGTGAACGTTCTCGTTTTTCTTTTTGTTGTTTTTCTAAATATTCTGATTAAATAAGTCATCATGGGATCAAACAAGGATAATGAAAGCAGCAAACCAAAAAGAAAAGTTGTTAGAGCCACAATAGAGGTGAAAAAAAAATATCATAGCGAAGTGTGAGAGTGGTGTTTGTGTGTCTGACCTTGCTACAGTGTTTGGTATGGTGAAGTCTACAGTCTGCACCATACTGAAAAATAAAGAGGTCATCAAAGGAGCTGATGTTGCAAAAGGAGAGACAGTGCTTAAAAAAACAAAGATCACAAACAATGGAAGAGGTAGAAAAACTGTTGTTGATTTGGGTAAACGAAAAACAGTTATCTGGTGATTGCATTTCTGAGACTATCATTTGTGAGAAAGCAAAGTAGTTGCATGCTGACCTCCTGAAAAACACCCCTGGAACGAGTGCTGATACAAGTGATGCCTTTAAAGCTAGTATGGGGTGGTTTGAAAACTTTAGGAAGAGAAGTGGCATACATAGTGTGGTGAGACATGGGGAGGATGTCAGTTCTAACAAAGACGCTGCTGATAAATCTGTCAGGAAATTCAAGGACTATGTAGAAGCTGAGGGTTTTATTCCCCAACAAGTGTTCAACTGTGATGAGACAGGCCTCTTTTGGAAGAAAATGCCAAAGAGGACCTACATCATCAAGGAGGAGAAGTCACTGCTAGGACACAAGCCAATGAAGGACAGACTAACTCTATTGTTATGTAGTAATGCAAGTGGGGACTTAAAACTTTAGCCTTTGCTTGTGAACCATTCTGAGAACACGAAGGTTTTTAAGAAAAATAATGTCCTGAAAAGTAAACTAAATGTCATGTGGAGGGCTAATAGTAAAGCATGGGTAACCAAGCAATTTTTAATGGAGTGGGTCCATGAAGTGTTTGCCCCAAGTGCAAAAATTACCTCATGGAAAACAGTTGCCACTCAAGGCCCTTCTTGTGATGGACAATGCACTTGCTCACCCACCAGGCTTGGAGGACGGGTTGGTGGAGGAGTACAGTTTCATTACGGTGAAGCTCTTGCCTCCTAACACGACTCCTCTCATTCAGCCCATGGACCAGCAGGTCATATCGAACTTTAAGAAACTCTACACCAAAACACTGTTTTAAAGGTGCTTTGAAGTGACCTCTGACACAGAGTTAACCCTCAGAGAGTTCTGGAAAAAACACTTTAATATCCTCAAGCAATGGAGGACCATGAACTCAGCCTGGAAGAAATTGTGGCGAGACTCAGTAGCAAATAGAGACTTTGAAGGCTTTGAGGCTGAGCCTGTTGTCAATGATATTGTTTCACTAGGCAAGTGTATGGGCTTGAATGTGAGTAGTGATGATGTGGAAAAGTTGGTGGAAGACCACAACACTGAGCTCACCACAGAAGAACTCCAAGACCTTCAGAAGGAGCAGCAACAGAAGGCAACTGAGGAAGTGTCTTCAGATGAGGAGACAGGAAGGGAGGATGTTCCTAGTTCACTAATCAAGGAAATGTGTGGAAAATAGGGAGAGTTACAAAGTTTTGTAGAAAACTTTCACCCTGACAAAGCTGTAGCAAACCGCAGCATAAAACTTTTCATTGACAATGCCATGTCTTACTTCAGAAACATTTTAAAATGCAGGCAAAACAAACATCATTAGACAAGTTTTTAGTGAGAAATAGGTCTAGTGAGTCTCAAGCAGGTTGTAGCGGTGCAAAAAGACAGAAAAGAGAAAGAACCCCAGAAGGAGAATAACCTGACGTTTTTATGGAAGGTGACTCCCCTTCCAAACAATAATAACCCTCCTACTCTCCACGTTCCTCACCACCTTTCACTTACGCCATCAGCTCTCCTCAGCACAGGTAAAGTGCAGTTAAGTTTTCATTTGTTTTTTTATTGTGTTTATAGTTTTTGTGGTTGACTTTATGCATGTAAGTATTATTATACAGGTATAAATAAGCAATATTTTTACTTAAATGCTTCATAATACGTAATTTTTGGAGGTCTGTAACGGATTAATTTAATTTACAGTATTTCTTATGGGAAAAATTGGTTCGGTTTTCGAACAGCCTTCTGGAACGGATTAACTACAAGAACCGAGGTACCACTGTAATATATTTTAACCCTATTTAGTCTAAAGAAATCCAATGTAACCAACTAGATGGTTTAGTGAAAATATTTTGATACAAAACCAGTTGAGTATCAGAAATTTACCTTAAAAATAATTTAAAATAATTACAGATAAAATTCGTATAAGTGTAAGACTAGAGAGAAGGTAGCTAGTCATCACCCACTGCCAACTCTTGAGCTATTCTTTTACCAACGAATAGTGGGATTTACCGTCACATTATAACGCCCCAACGGCTAAAAGAGCGAGCATGCTTGTTGCGACGGAGATTCGAGCCCACGATCCTCAGATTACGAGTCGAATGCCTTAACTCACCTGGCCATGCCGGGCCATATAATTTAATAATTGCACTGCAACCAAGCTGTTGAAAAGTTCATATTGTAAGTTCTATATTTATTGTTTTAATTTTAGACGTTTGCTAGAGGGCGAGTGACGTTTAGATCGAATACTTCTTGATGACGAGAAACCCAATTGAAATAAAAAATGTATCTCAGAACAGCTGGTATGGGTATTAACACTTTTATTGATAAGCAGAAAACAACATTTCGACCTTTCTAGGTCATCTTTGTGAACCTGCTTATCAGTAAAAGTGCTACCCATACCAGTTGTTCTGAGATACATTAAGATCGAATAATTCCATAAAAGTAGTCCTAGAATGCTTACAATGTTCATGAATATCAATGATCGAGAAAGTTTACCAAATGTCTAGAAACAAGGATACATTGTAAATACGAAATCAGTGAGGCATTTAGTTCAATTCGTTGAGCGCCAGTCAATCCGTGAAGTATTCATTTGAGTAGTCAATGAGAATTCTGAGATGTTAGTGAGTGATCACAAATACCTGGTTTTTGTAGTATTTTTAATTAATAGGCTAGTTACAGAAAAATATACAATATAAATAATTGGTGAGTTACGTGTTTGTTTATCTATCAAAGTTAATTAAGTTAGGCGCGAGACGACTCGCAGTTTATACTGAAACATTGTTTTGGACTTAAGCCTAAAACTCGTATCAACGTAAATATAACTTAGCTAAACGTTATAGAAAGAAAAAACTAATTTGTTGCCGAGACATGAACTGGGTCTAGTATCATATTTGCCAAATAGTGGAAAAGACGCGTTACAGTAATGCTATAATTTATTTTTGGATGTACTTTGTAGTTGGTCTAAATATATCGTAATAAGATATATAATGATAAGGTGAATTCGACTTTCTCGTGTTTGTTTTTACGTTTGGGCAATTTTTTACATACTTTGCTCGTTTGTCACTTCCCCACAGAAGATGTAACGTTCTAACCGCCCCCTAAAGTTAGAAATACCTTTTTTTTTGTCGCTAATCGGAGTGGTCGAATAATTTTCTAACGTCATCAGTCACTGACCTAACTGTTGAGGTTATTGAACCAACAGAAAGTATATTTGTGTTACAGGTATAATATTCGCAAAAGAAAAAACAACAAAAAACTAAAACTCTGGCGCATAAGATACGCTAACCTGCATCTTAAGCACGTGATACTGTTTGCTAGAACACTGGGCTCTTCGGAAGAGTGTATGGCCTATCCCGATGAGCTGTTGGGCTTGTGACTGTTAAGTTTGCTGGGTCGCTGTAGGCGATCTTACAATAGCGGCATGTGGTTTCTTTACGTTGTGCTGAGATAGCCTACATATATTGTACCAAATATATGAGTGTTATAATGTAACCTTTTGAACGTATTCGTATATCTTTGTTCCTGTAGATTTTAAGGCAAAATGGAGGGGGGATATCAGCAGCAAACGTCTTTAGTTAATAATGTGAGTCAAAGTACAAATAAATTTAAAAACTCGTTGTTTTCTTTAAGTATTCTAATTCTCTCTTTACAGATCTGGTTACAACAAGCTTGACTAACGGTTTAACGTTGTAATAAAGAAATAACCGAAAAAGAAAATTAAGTGTACAAGTATTAGATGCGTGTAAAAGACAAAGTAAGGCATGACCCAACTGATCTAGTTTGTCAAATCCTACTTCTGTCGTGCTACGTGTTGGCTCTCGTGTCAAGTCAGATCAACTCGGTCTATTTAAAGTTGTTGCCTTAATGTGTTGTCGTTGTTTGCATTGTAACAAATGCTCTAATTTTACTTACTTTAATTCTTGTCCTCGTCTTATGTACAATGTTCTTTAGAACAATCACGGGTATCGAAAACAGATTTTTAGAGTGATGAGCCCAAATACTGATCGCTGAGTGGGACTGCTGACAGTTGGAACTCTTCGGAACATTTCCTGCCTGTTCATAATTTGTACGTTAAATTTTCTCCCTCGTGTGTATAGATATTTTTTCCGTATTATTTTCATTTCGACTACTTTTCATCCATTATTATCAGCCAAATATATTTTCCTTATTAAAAACAATCAACAAAGGAGTGATCAGCCTTTCTATTGGACAGTTCTCAATGACAATTGTATCGCTATTTGATTAAATAATTATATTAATTAATAACGTAATGGATTTCATACATACCACATTTATTCAATGTTTTGTATTATTTTGTCGTTAACTTGTAATTTTATTAAAGTATACTTTGTTTAAGGTTCTCAATTAGTTGAGGCCAAGCGTGACTTAATGGATATTATGCTAGATTATGAATCACAGGGCCAAAGGTTCGTGTCCGGTTGCGGTTAAATTACTCTATTCACTTTGATGCTGCTTTTCCTATAGTCCGTCAGTTGAAAATTATGAGCAGAGGTCAGATTTTGTGTAAATAAATAAACTGTTTTGTTACCAGCATACATTTCTTTGTTTATAAATGCAGGGGAAGAGTGTTTGTGTATTTGTTGAAATGTGCAGTATTTTGAGTGTGTGTAAACAGTTCCTTCTTCCCCCTGTGTTTACTTCTTGTACAATCATGTTAGTTGTGTTTAACAATGTATATAATCATCGAACAAGCAATATTAGAAGTGGTCTTAATTGACCACGTGGTTTGTTAGTCCAGTATAAAGAAGGTTGGAACACAATCTGTGCACCCATACACTCAAAAACGAAAAAATAGGGTAAAAATAAGAATAGACTCTGAGGGCTTACAATGTTCAAATTCTGGAAAAGCACATTTCTGTAGCTTTGTTCTGTTTTGAGGATGACCCCTTCAAATGTTATACCAGCTAAAGGTTACAAATCCCCTTTCTAAGAGAGACTCGAAGATATACAATATTACTACTTCTCTATTTTTGCATTAAACATAAATTTATCGAAGTGATATGGATAGTTAAGTTACATTATTATATTTTTTTATAATATTTGGTTTTGTAAAATAGGGGGCGAATATGCAGCCCAACAGATAAAGGGGTCAAGATAAATACACAGTGTTAAAAACCCGGTTTTATTCGAATGCGAAATACGATTAGTTTGGTATATATATATTTTTTCTGAGGTTTTGTCTGTGTTCCAAACAAATACCGTTGATTTAATTCATCTGTGCTGTAGATGTTACGTATGCACACTAAAGCAGTTTTAAGTTATGTAACAGTCTATATTAATGACTGCCTATGGGTCAGTACACTAGGTCAGTTCAAGGACAATAATCTTACTGTGAGAAGATCCGGGTAACTGACCTGTTATTTCTAAAGTATATTCTATATTTTGTTTTGGACTTTTTATTATGGTCCCATAGCAACAGTTCTCGCCAAAGCGGACTACTGCTTTTCTAAACCTTAGCTAGATCAGTTATTCTTTACTTCTTATTAACTCTGAGATGTTCACATTTGGTGCCAAAAGATCTTCATCTTACCAGACACATTAGAGAACAACAACTAGTAGAAAACGGTCAGTATGCTATGAACCAGACAATGTATTAGGCGGTAAGTGCTGTTGTTGCATACTTATTTGTTGTTTGTTTTTGAACGAGGAAAGAAAACCCACCTCTTTCTCAATGACAAAAACGAACAAATAAAAATCTAATAATACTTCCTTGAAACATCAGCTTTGTTAGTTAAATACATTATCAGAATCTAATAATACTTCCTTGAAACATCAGCTGTGTTAGTTAAATACATTATCAGAATCTAATAATACTTCCTTGAAACATCAGCTGTGTTAGTTAAATACATTATAAGAATTTAATAATACTTCCTTGAAACATCAGCTGTGTTAGTTAAATACATTATCAGAATCTAATAATACTTCCTTGAAACATCAGTTGTGTTAGTTAAATACATTATCAGAATCTAATAATACTTCCTTGAAACAGCAGCTGTGTTAGTTAAATACATTATCAGAATCTAATAATACTTCCTTGAAACATCAGCTGTGTTAGTTAAATACATTATCAGAATCTAATAATACTTCCTTGAAACATCAGCTGTGTTAGTTAAATACATTATAAGAATTTAATAATACTTCCTTGAAACATCAGCTTTGTTAGTTAAATACATTATCAGAATCTAATAATACTTCCTTGAAACATCAGTTGTGTTAATTAAATACATTATCAGAATCTAATAATACTTCCTTGAAACATCAGCTGTGTTAGTTAAATACATTATCAGAATCTAATAATACTTCCTTGAAACATCAGCTGTGTTAGTTAAATACATTATCAGAATCTAATAATACTTCCTTGAAACATCAGTTGTGTTAGTTAAATACATTATCAGAATCTAATAATACTTCCTTGAAACAGCAGCTGTGTTAGTTAAATACATTATCAGAAGTTAGTATTTACATATCTACTCTGGCTAAATCTTTTTTAGAAGAAATGTATTTAAAGGTCGGGGGTTTTTGATTTGGTAATATTGTTTATAATTCTCTGTTTTTAAAAACCCTACCTTGGTGTAATATGTGGATATTTTTCTTACTGCAACAGTTCTGTTTTACTTATTCGTTACATAATCCTAACTGTCTTGATGTGGAACCATGTAAGAGTTTAGTTGCAATAATCTATTGAATACTTTGACTTACACGTGGCGTTAGACATTGAAACGTTTTTCTACACAATGGTCTAATGAATACTTTGACTTACACCCGGCGTTAGACATTGAAACGTTTTTCTACACAATGGTCAAATGAATACTTTGACTTACACCCGGCGTTAGACATTGAAACGTTTTTCTACACAATGGTCAAATGAATACTTTGACTTACACCCGGCGTTAGACATTGAAACATTTCTCTACATATTTTAATAAACTTTCTACCACTCAGCATATAAAATACACCATCTAGTGAACTTATAAAAATATTTTATTTTACTTATTTGACATAACTGCGTACCTTCCAAAATAAATTAGACACTCGTTCGACGTAAATTATAATACATAACAATTTTTACTAGTAAAGTTAAAATGAGAGATAATAAAACATCGAAATTTTGGGTCCGACCATTGTAACTTATAACTTAATTTCCAAATGTGTAGTTGAAACCAAAACAAAATCTACCTAGATCGATATTTGTGCTATGTGTGACTTCTAGGTCAGAGTCTATTTATATCTTTTCCAGCCTTCTTTAATATTGTATGTTAGACTGTCAAATGCTGTAATATATTTACAAAATGAGGGTTTTAACACTATGTAAAGTTGAAATACCGATTTAACTTACCTTTTCAGGGCTGTGTCCATGAATAAATGGTATTCCACTATTTTTATTCATGTGGTCTTTTATGGTCACAAACAGCTTTACAGTAAATGTAACCTTTCACTTGAAATAGTTACCACACGTATATTTCACATACAATATCAGTTTAAATGCACTTGTAATAGCTAATTCTAAGCTACCTTTTATGATCTAGTGCAGACGGACTTTTTCTTTCAGTAAAAATTTATTGAAGAGAAGTACTTAGGATTATAATCAACACGTATGACATAACTATTTATTGAGTTGTCTTTATACAGATTAACAGATACACCGCCCTATGGGCAGCTGTTTACGTCTACTGTTCATTCATACCTATTGAAAAAAAAGTTACAGAAATGAACATTTTCTAGAAAAAGATTTTTTAAAAAGTGATGAATGGGAAAGTGTTCGAATTTTATTGATATAAACTGTAATGTTTTTGTTTCTATTAAAAGAGGTAACGTTTATTGAAAAAAATATTATTTTTTAATAACTCCAGTTTCTCAATACGTACAGTCCTAAATAAAGTGGTGTGGGTGTTTTCTATTATTTAAAATTGTGTTATATTATAAAGTAATGGTTGTTGCGCATAAGACAGTTATGTTTCTTGTTATTGTCTGAATTTTGAATGCTCAAAAGTGTGGAATATTTTATGAATGTTATTTTTGTTACTATTCGATAGATGGCACTACACTATATTTATTATTTCGGTCCCATACATAGATACATATATTTAGGCAGTACTCTCTGAGTCTGTCGTGGATTGATTTTTATATTTGTATATTTATGGATTAGTTTTAAGTTTGTTGATCTCGATACTATTAAAGCTGTAATGATTGGTGCATGTTATAAAGTCTGTTGTTTCTTAATATGTGTTTGTGCAACATCAATCCCGGCAGGTCGAATGTGTTGTTTATTAATTTTAATGGTTATTTCTGGTGTAGCCTCTGCATTTTTCCCAGTCGATCTCTTGATATTTTTTTGTTTCTATATTTTGTTTCTGATTTGAGTGAGATATTTTTTTAAGTTAATTTTGAAGCATACGTAACTAAAAGAAATTTTGCTGGTGTGACGACATGCAAGAGTTACGTACAAGTACATTTCGGGAGGGTTTTTATTGATTTTTTAAATAGAATTAGTTAGTTTTTCGAACATGTATTTTTTATTATGTGTTTTTGATAATCCTCGACTATTTGAGTTAGAACTGATTGTGAGTTGATAGTTGCACTGGAAAGCTAAAATTTGGGTCGTATAATGGTATGTCGCTTATATACATAACGGAAAGGATAGGGATAACTGCCCCACCTTGGGGAACACTCGCTTCTGAAGTATAGCACCCCTATTTGGTGCCTTCCACATTCATTAGATATTTTGTCAGTAAAACCATTTGTTTTAGTTTATATTTCATTATGCTTAGAGTGGAATGTTTTCTCAAAATCGAGAACACAGTCGACAGTGCATTTCCTTTGTTTAAAATTATCCATTATGGATTCAGTTAATTTAACTACGTGATCTGATGTTTGTTAAAAGTTTCTGAAACAGTTTTCAACTTGATGAGATATATAGGTAAGAGGATATTTTATCACTAATAATTTCCTACACATCCAGTCAGACTAATTGGTCGGTCACTTATTGGTTTATTCGCTGATTTTCTTTCCTTTAAGGACAAAGGAACATCTGTTTGACCCTAAGAGGCTGGGATGTAATTAGAGTTTATGGATAAACTAAACAACGATGTTAGATGGTCAAACAACTTCTGGGAACCATTTTGGAGTAGAATGGCTTGTAAACCATCCTCATCTGGAACCTTGTTGTTTGTATATTTTACACTACTTCTGTTACCGTTCTTATGTTTGTGATTTGGCTTGCATAATCATTACTGCTTTCTCTGTGAATTTAGGAGATTAACTGAAACAACTGGTAACTTAATGTGTGTATGTGTTGATACGTTTAACTAGTCATTCACTGTGTATAAATAGTGCGTATCTATTGTGTGTTTTAAATGTATTTCTTAAATGCTTTTTCACAACTTTACCTTTTGTGCTTCTGCACGTGCTGTTTTATTTTCGTGACATAAAATCACGTAGGTTTAGTACGTTGTTTGGTTATCACGTAGGTTTAGTACGTTGTTTTGTTGTCACGTAGGTTTAGTACGTTGTTTGGTTATCACGTAGGTTTAGTACGTTGTTTGGTTATCACGTAGGTTTAGTACGTTGTTTGGTTATCAGTGAATTCTTTCAAATATCTCCATAACTTCTTTGGATCTCTGTGTAAGTTTAATTACATGTAAAAAGTGTCCCTGTTCTCATGTTTAATTACATGTAAAAGGTGTCCCTGTTGTCTTGTTTTTATTTTGTTCATATCATTTTCAACATTGTGCCTTAGTGTATTTATCTGGCTTTTGAGGTTCGGATATCTTACATTCATATATTATCTTCTTAGGTGAAGATGTTATTTTATCGTTTGTCCGTGTGGTTACCATTTGTTGTGAGACGTGTACTGTGTTTGTTTTGGTGAGGCACTCAGTAACTGTTTGTCTGTAATTATCGATTTCTGATAATTTATCGACTTGATTTATTGTTGATTTTGGTAATAATCCTTCCTAGTTCGTTTCTTTTATTATTAAATTATTGTTCTATTTTAGGTTTGTTACGATAGGATTCGAAGTCGAAGATGCATGCTCGCCCTTTCAGCCTTGGAGGCATTATAATGTAACGACCAGTCCCATTTTATAGCATAAAAGAGTAGTCCAAGAGTTGGCGGTGGATGGTGTTGACTAGCTTCCTTCCTTCTTGTCTGTTACTTGTAAATTAGGGACAACTAATGCAGACAGCATTCGAGTAGCTTTACGCAAGATTCAATAAATAAATAAAGAATGTTCATCCACAACGATAAGTGGTTCTTTGTTACGAATGAGTTCTTTTTTATTAAAGCCATATTTTCTTATTAATCTCAGATTTATAATATTTTTATCAGATCGTTTAATAATGCTTTGTTTGTGCTCCATACGGAAAGTCAATTCAGAGAAATAATTTGCCATATAAAGGGTAAAATCACAGATTGTTCAGATCCTAAGATATCCAAAGTTGTATATACATACAATACTGTGCAAACGTGTTAGGACAAGATAACATTTTGTCAATCTTTCCACTTTATGGGGCTAATGCAGAAATTACTTAGGTAATAAAGAAACTAATGGAGTCATTCAAATGATGCAATGGCCTCCATAAAGACTCTATCTCAACTCAATTGAGCAAACCAAAAACTTGTCATATCAAAAGTTACGTAGAAAGAAACTTTATGGTAGTGTATTAGAGACATAGGGAGTAAAACCACAACAACAGTATTAACTGTTTATTGAAATTAACCACTCCCAGTGAGTTTCTGTTGTATTAAATATGAATGTCAGTAAAATGTTGATGTTTCACCTGTGATTTACCTTCTATTGTTGTTTGAAAGTAGTTTGAAATGTAATTTTACTTTGTCCTAATACTTTTGGACAGTATTGTATATCTATGTATATATACACTGCTGGCCAAAATCTTAAGGTCACTGAACATAAAGAAAAAATATGCATTTTGCGTTGTTAGACTCAACCACTTATTTAAGTAGAGCTTCGAAAGATGAAAATAAGAAAAGGGAAAATAAAAATAAAAAACTTTTTAACATTTAATAGGGAAAATCTGAACACAATGAATTTAGCCTAAATACTAGCTGGTAAAAAGTTTAAGACCATACGAAAAAGAACTCCTAAACAGGGTAGGAAATGCCCAACAAGAGGTCTCATTAGTGAGTTGCACGGCCATCATTGCGAATAAATGCAAACATTCACTTTGGCATGGTCGATATAAGCGTTTGCAGAAGGCTGGTTGGAATGTTATTCCAAGTGGTGAAGATGGCTTCACGAAGATCATGCACTGTTTGGAATTGACGTCCATTTCTATAGACTTCTCTTGCAATCCACCCCAAACATTTTTAATGGGGTTCAGTTCAGGCGAACGCGCTGGATGGTCCAAAAGAATTACGTTATTCGCCATGAAAAAGTCCTTTGTCCTGCGCGCATTGTGGATTACAGCGTTGTCATTTACATACAAGCGAAGGACTTCACTCAATAAGGATGCTCTCTCCAACATGCCAATATGGCCAGCTGCTGTTTGACGCCCCTATATAACCTGAAACCTCATTGTTCCATAGAAGGAGAAAGCACTCCAGATCATGATGGAACCTCCTCTACTGTGTCGTGTAGAAAATATCTCCGGTGGGATATCCTTATCGTGCCAGTAACGTTGGAAGCCATCTGGACCATCCAGGTTAAATTTTTTTTCATCAGAAAACAAAACCTTCGTACACTTTTCTGCGTCCCATGTTTGGTGCTTCTCAGCAAAGTTTAACCGAGCTGTTTCGTGGTGTGTAAGGAGGCGTGGCCTTTGAAGACGTTTACGGTTTTAAAATCCTTTCTCTCGTAGATGCCGTCTTATTGTTCTTGACCTGCATTCTGCGTCCGTAAAGGCCTTAATATGGTTCGACGATCGGCTGGTGTCTTGCTGGACAACCCGTCGAATCCTCCTGCTCAACGCCGGCGAAATTTTCTTGGGCCTGACCACTTGAAATTCTCGTTCTACATTTAATAAGCAGTTTTATCAACAACGAATTTGTTTTCTTTAATTCATTTTGTTGTACTTTAAATATTTCTTTATGGTACCTTTTAATTATTCAGTTTGATGCCCTAGGTGTTACTAAATTTAAAATTTAAAATAAATAAGTTATATAGCGCGACCTTTGAATTTTTGACGACTTAATTTTTTTTTCTCTTTATGATACGATTTTTTTCTAACTGTTTTTACTAGATTCTGTTGGTGCTACCATGTGGTGATTTGGAGAAAAAATTTGGTCTAATAAGATAAAACGTTATTATGTATATTGGTTGATAAACTAAAAATTATTCAATTTGGCTTCTTTGAAATACTAAGCAGAGATACAACTCCATAGAACATCCCCTAGTTTTCAAATGGTAAGGGAAACGACGTTAAGATGTTTACATAAACACATTTCAGCTGCGGGTTTCTTCTTGAAGGATAGGAAACCGACAAATAAAGCTGGCCAGTGAAGTCATTTCATCCAAAACTTCTTCTAGTGACAGCCCAATGTGTCTATATCTGGTTTAATTTCTTAACCTCGGTTTATAGTACTATGTTTCAATGGCTGCTGGGAGTCGAAAGCCAAATTTTATAAACAAGGTACAGTGGTATCTCGGTTCTCGAACTTAATCCGTTCCAGAAAGCTTTTCGAAAACCGAACCAATTTTTCCCATAAGAAATACTGTAAATTAAATTAATCCGTTACAGACCTCCAAAAATTACGCATTATGCAGCATTTTAAGTAAAAATATTGCTTATTTATACCTGTATAATAATACTTACATGCATAAAGTCAACCACAAAAACTATAAACACAATAACAAAACAATAAATGAAATTTAACCGCACTTTACCTGTGCTGAGGAGAGCTGATGGAGTAAGTGAAAGGTGGTGAGGAACGTGGAGAGTAGGAGGGTTATTATTGTTTGGAAGGGGAGTCACCTTCCATAAAAACGTCAGGTAACTCTCCTGGGGTTCTTTCCTTTTCTGTCTATTTGCACCGCTACAACCTGCTTGAGACTCACTAGACCTATTTTTCACTAAAAACTTGACTAATGAGGTTTGTTTCTGCCTGGCACCTCCCCATGTCTCATCACACTATGTATGCCACTTCTCTTCCTAAATTTTTCAAACCACCCCCTACTAGCCTTAAAGGCATCATTTGTATCAGCGCTCGTTTCAGGAGGTCAGCATGCAACTACTTTGCTTTCTCGCAAGTGATGGTCTCAGAAGTGCTATCACCAGCTAACTGTTTTTCGTTTACCCAAATCAACAACAGTTTTTCTACCTCTTCCATTGTTTGTGATCTTTTTTTTTTTAAGCACTGTCACTCCTTTTGCAACATCAGTTCCTTTGATGACCTCTTTATTTTTCAGTATGGTGCAGACTGTAGACTTCGCCATATCAAACTGTGCAGCAAGGTCAGACACACAAACACCACTCTCATACTTCTCTATGAGATCTTCTTTTCACCACTATTGTGGCTCTAACAACTTTTCTTTTTGGTTTGCTGCTTTCATTATCCTTGTTTGACCCCATGATGGCTTATCTAATCAGAATATTTAGAAAAACAACAACAAAAGACAAAAAGAAAAATGAGAACGTTCACAGCAGATTTTAGTGGGGGTTTGGACTGAGCGACAGATGCGGGTAAAATGTCTTGGGCAAGCTTGGCGTGGGCCGAGAATGGTCGAAGGCTCGTTCGGGTCATCAATCTGGTTATTTCGGGGGTTCGGGCCACGACAGCTTGGTTCGGGATCCGAGTTTATGTTCGACAACCGAGACATTTTTTTCTCAAACAATATGTTTGAAAACCGAATTGTTCGAGAAGGGAGTCGTTCAAGAACCGAGGTACCACTGTATTTTGTAGTTACAGGGATTTAGTTATAATGTAGAATCGTTTTCAATTTTCACTAAAGTACTTCAAAGGATTAGGATTATACAAAAGTTAATCTTACTATGATGGACGTAGCGTTTACACAACTATCTATCTATGTATGTGACCGAAATAATATATACAATGTGCTTCCATCTACTTAACAGTACCACAAACAAAAAATCCATAAAAAAAGTCACACTGTGAATGTTCAAGATCCAAACAGAAAAATAACTGGTTCTCTCTTCACAACAATAGCATGTGGTTCTCTCTTCACAATTATAGCACTACTTTCTCTAGAACTGTACTTCATTGATGTAATTTTTAAATGTAGTGCTAAGAATTAGAATTTTTACTTTTTTCAGCTAAGGTTACCACTTTTAATAGATAAAAAACATTACTGTTTATATCAGCACAATCCCAACATTTTTCGCGTTCAGTACTTTCCAGAAAAATCCCTTTATACAAAATGTTCACGTTTTTGAAATATTTTTGAATGAGGTAAGAATACTACAATTAGTAATTACTAATACAAGCAGACGCCCTTAGGGCGGCGTTCCTGGTAATCTAAGAGAATTTCAGCAAAAAACATACAATGTATTATCTATCTATACTTCTTTGTCTGTAGTTGTCTACTAATATAACGTGTTATTTGCTTACATAGCCTTATCATGGCTTTGTGAAATGCAGTATTATTTTATTAACACTTATAAAATAATATAAAACCCCTCTAAATCTACGAAACATGTGTTTCTGTTTTATTTCCCAACTTGTCCTTACGTTAGGTCTCATTTCAACTGAGTTCTTAATAGAGTTGTTTGAACAATAATCTTAAAGTTTCCTCTCTAAGTTCATTTCGTACAGAACCGAAGAGATAAGGCCATCTTTTTATCTTTTATAACACTTGTGCGTTTTGATAATATAGTCAGCGTGTCGACCTTGGCATAAAATTAACCCCGCCCTACTGCCACCCCCATTAACCCCAGATTCCAAACCATAAACGTTCTTCACCGGCAGTTGTTGAGTAGGCGACGCCCACATGAGTCTCTCACACTGTGTAAACACGAGTCACCTCGTGAGCAACACGTTCTTCCAATCTCGCTCGAAATTGATTTATAAAACGAATTTTACAGTTTAATCCCATAGCTTCTTGGTTTAAGAAGTGTTAATGGCTATCAAAACTAGGGATAATTTATGATGTCTATAAGTTTCGTTTTTTTGTTTTCGACAAGATAATGAAATAAGATTTATCTGATGAAAGATGCTGATTGGTATTTGATGAAACAAATTTTGTTTGTTAAAATAACGGTCGTTGAAACCTTTCGCACAGTTTGATTCCTTCAGAACCCTTAGCAGTGTAAGCTTTCCGTTTGATTGCATTCCTCGAAATATCACGAGACGTCTTGAGCTTACCATAAAAAATAAGCGGGTAAATTAACCAAAAACTGTATATAATTAGGTTATTACGGTGAAAAGGGATAAAACCTGCCTTACCATTACGGTTTGACCACTAGTAGGGCCACTAGATGTCCAAGTAAAACTGGGCTTGGTCTGGTTTTTACCTTCATTTTTGTCCCGGTCAGTAATAGTACAAGTATAACATTTCCCAATTTCTCTGTGAAATGAAATTAATGTGAACGTATTGTCATTATACACAGATCCTTCAGACTTTACATATAACACGTTTTCTTAACCTAACCTTCTTGTCACTGGGTAGTTACAACAGTTGAGATTCAATAAGTGGTCCATCCGCCAAAAAGAAACATTTAGGAGTAACATTTACCATTTAGGTCCAGACAACATTGGTGCGTTTTTTAGTTTGTCTATTAGTTTTTAACTGGATAAACATTTTACAGATTCTTACGTCGTAAGTCCGCAGACATACCGCTGTGCCGTTGGGGAGTAACTCTGTTTGTTTATGGTTTTATTACGGGATTTAATCAACATAAAAGTTATTTAGCAAATATAAGAAGTGTATTGTTGTGAGTTAAAGTATTTCAGGGCTGTATCAATGTCATTTTATATAGAAAACGATATCGCAGTTTTTTACTCTTGAAACCTGTTAACCCTAAGCATAGTTCCTGTCTACAGTAAAAATAACTTTCACTACGCTAAAAACTCCTTAAAATTCGGGATTTATCGTGACCAGGGGCATAGTCCGCGCTACAGAAGGGGATAGGCGGTTTCCAATAAAATGTTTGGATAATTTCCTTTGCACAAAGAATATAACTTATTTACATGAAAAATCAAGCTAATTTTCAGTAACAAAATGCTAACGTAATTACTGTAGTCTTAAAAAGGTTTGGTTTGTTTTGAATTTCGCGCAAAGCTACACGAGGGCTATCTGCGCTAGCCGTCTCTAATGTAGTAATGTAAGACTAGAGGGAAGGTAGCTACTCATCACCACCAACTGCCAACTCTTGGGCTATTCTTTTACCAACGAATAGTGGGATTGACCATACATTATAACGCCCCCACGGCTGAAAGGGCGAACATGTTTGATTTGATGGGGATTTGAATCCGCTACCCTCGGATTACGAGTCGAGTACTTTGACCACCTTGCCATGCCGGGCCTCTTAAAATGGATTCATTCAAAGTATCAGTCTCCCAGATAAAGTTCTAAGAAACTACTGTATATAAAAGTGGTGCTTCGAAGAAAGCATTTCGAACACAATCTGCCCTCCTTATTAAGGTGTCTACAGAGGTAGAAATTATTAGTGTTATATATTTAAAAATTAATAACATCTATTATCTTTCCTTTCTGATTTCATGGCCCGGCATGGCCAAGCGTGTTAAGGCGTGCAACTCGTAACCTGAGGGTTGCGGGTTCGCATCCCCATCACACCAAACATGCTCGCCCTTTCAGCTGTGGGAGCGTTATAATGTGACTGTCAATGCCACTATTCGTTGGTAAAAGTGTAGCCCAAGAAGAGTTGGGGGTGGGTGGTGATGACTAGCTGCCTTCCCTCTAGTCTTACACTGCTACATTAGGGACGGCTAGCGCTGATAGCCCTCGAGTAGCTTTGCGCGAAATTCAAACCTTTCTGACTTTTTTAAATAAGGAGCCATGAAGAGCCATTCGTACTTTATAAATATTAAATACCTTATACAATGTATCATTTCAACTTGGGTTATCATTTTTATGCCATTTCAGGAAAGTTGCTGAAATCGGGAACCAGTACTCTCTAAATAACGTGTACATCTTTAAATGTATCACTTCATCTCTGGACATTACCTTACTGTTGGTGAAAGGAGGGTCAGTACTTCATAGTTATTAAGTACTTTGTACGTGAGATATGCGGATATATAATGCGTTTTCTGCCTTCTATAGTGATGTAGAAATTTCCAAAATGTTTGGTTGCTTATTTTACGAACTGCCATGGCGGCAACACGTGTTTCCGAAAGTCATTAACGTTACCTCTTCTAGTTGCTTCGTTTATTTGTCCTATTTAGGGGCGATGTCTTCTTTGTCGGCAAAGATATTTAATTTATAGCATGAAGTGACCAGATTAAATGGGGTAGCACTAGAATACCCTTTGCTGGCCGATTGTGACGACGATTGAAAGTGACAGTCGACCACTAGTACTGTCAGAGAACAAAGGAAACGAGGTGATGTTGTCCACTATACAAAGAAATCGAATTTACATGCTAAATTCGGGCTTTATTCTGCTTTCTACTGGATGACTGAAGTGGAGGATCTTCTTTATGGAGCTTTTGTTTTGTTTGTTTATTGAATCTTTTGCAAAGCTGCTCGAGGGCTATTTGTACTAGTTGTCTTTCTTAGTTGAGAAGCGATAGAGGGAAGACAACTAGTCAATACTACCTGCTGCCAGTTCTTGAGTTTCTCTTTTACCAACAAAGAGTGGGACTGACTGTAAGATAATAACGGTCCCTTGACTAAAAGAGCGAGCACGTTCGGTGACGAGATTCGAACTCACGATCAACAAGGTGTAAGTCGACTGTCTTACTCACAAGGCCCTCCTTAAGTTTGGTTCAATATCGGTGTAACTAAAGAGAAAGAAGGCTGTTAGGCTATATACTATCTCGTTGTAAAGAGCAGTTTTACATGTGAAATAAAAATTTTGTTTAATTTTAAGGTCCTCCAGACTTTTTATTCCACACTAAAAGAGGAAATCAGTCCAATTATTTCATACGGAAATTCCCCTCAATACCTGGACGAAACTACTGTTATCTGTGGGTCTATCTATTTCACGCTTGTCAGATAATCAAGTCATTAGATAATACAACATGCAATATTTAATATCAACTTGAACTATTTGAGAAAAAACACACAAAACAAAACATATTGAATAGCAGACAAGCATATGTTTAGAACTGTGGCCATTTCTTTGAGAATTACCAGAAATCTGAAGAGGGAGTCCCAGTATTATCTGTCTTCATATAACTACACCGGGTATAAAAGTTAGGTTTGGTTGTCATTAAACACAAAGCTGCACAATGAGCTATCTATGCTCTGCCCACCATGGTACTTAAAACAACTTTTTAGTCTCGTGAGCCTGGAGACATACCGCTGAGCCACTAGAGGGGAGTGAAAGAAACATACATTAATCGAAATAGTTTTATATATCAAATCGACTGCGTTTAAACGAGAACGTTATGTCAAAATAAAATTTATAAGTAAATACAGCTTCTTGCTATGTTTATGTTAACATCTATTTATGTACTTAATAAAACATGAATATTAAACCTTTTCTCTTTCTTTTTAACAAGAAATCTCTTCCACTCCCCCTGCTTCTCCAGTGGTACAGCGGTACGTTTGCGGGTTTACAACGCTAGAAACCGAGTTTCGATACCCATAGTGAGCAAACCACATGTAGCCCATAGCGTATTTTTGTGCTTAATAAACAAACAATCCACTCACTCCCCTAGTGGCTCAGGTGTAGGTCTAAAAACTTATAACTCTGAAAACGAGGTGGTGGGCACAGCACAGACAGACCAATGTGTAGCTGTGTGCTTAACAGAAAACAAGCAATTTTTTCATGATAAATCAATATATGTTTGTTTAGCTCAAAACAAAACAAAAATGTTAACCGGCTTGTTGCCAAGTGTGCTTCATCTGCTATCTTGTTGCTATGGTGTCCTTGAGCCCCAGTGTGTCTGTCTTGACCTTTTTTCTTTCAGCTGGCCGCTCTTTCATTCAGTCTTCCCGACGCGTATCGGAAATAATGTTTCTAGGTAAAAAAATCCAGTCGTTTGTACTGCTTATCCAAATTAAAGAAGGAATACCAGCATCCTCTCAGTACTTTACTGTGATTACGTCATTTATGCTCCTTGCTATAGTGTAGTCATTTTTTAAAATCTTATATTTTCTTATTTTCCTGGTAACGCATCAGTGAAACAACAACAAAAAAGAACTAATATTTTGAATCGTCACATTTCCCTTTAAGCGAATATCCGCGAACTTCCATACAACATGGTTTGGTCACGGTCAAACGCGGTGCTATTCATGCCTTACGAATTCATACTTTTAAAAAAAATCTTGTCACACACACATACGTGTTTTATTCTTTTATCTTCACGATGTAAAACACATGTATTGATTACAGTCTCACAGGAATAGTTTTGTCTTACTTTCGTACAGAAACCTAACTAGAAACCTGTTATTATGGTAACCCCTCTGCCTTATCTATTATTTTTAACAGCAAATTTGTTGGCGTAGTAACCTCTTTGCCTATAGCCATTATTTTTAACAAGACTATTGTTGGCATGGTAACCACCCTTACCCACCTATAACCATTATCACTAACAAGATAACTGTTGACATGGCATAGGCCTAAGTCATTAAAGACGTAAATGAAAATCTATTAAACTATCTTTGACATTACTTTCGTATGCCTAAACTACTAGACATAGTGAATCTGTTAAACTGTATTTGATATTACTCGCATACTTTCGTATGCCTAAACTACTAGACATAGCGAACTGTATTTGAGATTACTTGCATAGGCCTAAACTACTGAAGACATAAGTGAAATCTTTTAAACTATCACTTCATGTTACTCTCGTAGGCCTAAGTTACTAAAGACATAAGTGAAATCTATTAAATTATCTTTGAGGTTAGTTTCGTATGCTTAAACTAATAAAGACATAAATAAGATCAATTAAACTATCTTTGAGGTAATTTGCTTAGAGCTAAACCTGTTTAATGAGATAGTTTGCAGAATACTATGTTTTGAGAACATTTAACCATAAATAGAATGAACCTCGGCGCCTTTGTAAATCTTAAAGAAATATAGCTTTTTTTATTTGTCTTGTAAATTTTGCTAGGCGGCGTCAATAATAGTAATCTATTATATAAATGATCAATATCTTTCACTTATAGAAAACACAAAATTTACATGGACAGAACTTTTCCACTTACATATCCTTAATTTTTCACCAGAAAACGTCGAGACATTTATCTTTTGCTGGTTTAACGAACTCCGACTCTATTAATGTTTCTTTCTTATGATTAACAACATCTTTACATCAAGGCCACTCACTCTTCATTTATTTTCATTAGTCTCTTTCATATTAAGGAAAATTTTATCAACACAAAATACGAAATAATATCGATTCGTCTAAGCGTTCTTTTTATACTGATAAAGTAGAAATAACTATTCAAACATTTTTACATTTATATCAGATATCTTTAACATTGTCATGTACTACACATGCAATGTTTAATAAGGTGTCATAGTCTCTAGTTACACTAAGTTACCACCAGGGTGTGCCCATTTAGAAATCTCACACGTTTTCAAACTTAAACGTTTGTTTGGACAATGCTTTAACACAAAACGTGGCTTAAATTTGTCTAGTAACAATAGGTTTTAGTTTTGTTTTCTTCATAGCAGTTTTAATTTGTTTCAGTTACAGCTTTTCCAAATATCCCAGTCACAACCGTTTTGGATCACGTGCTTTCATTGCAACAATTGAGAAAAAATAACATTCTAACTGAATATGGCTTCTTGATGAAATAAATGCTGTTAAAAAAAAATCAGAAACGTGCTAAGTTTGGAAGGTCGATACCAAACGTATGTAGATGACAAATCGACGCAGTTATTGGCTCGTTAAGGTATTTCCAAAGTACGTTTAAACTCAGACTGCAGGAACATCTTAACCTATGAGGAATTTTAGTCTATCTTGTTACTTTTCGTAACAATGATTTCCAATGATTTCCTTTGTTATATATTAATCATTATTACAGTTATGTGTTTGTTTTTTAGTACTATTTCATTGTTCTTTAAATACTAAAGAGCAAATAACAAAGGCACAGTTCAAAAACTTATCGTTTTCCTTATGTAAGACTTGCGATAATTACAATAGAAAGACTGGCGTCTTGGAAAGTGGTGTAGTACGTCATATAAACTGGTGCTTCAAAGCTCGTGAAAAAATTACTTCATGTGTCACGTGAACTAAATAAACCTTCTGTAACCGTAGGATGAAGGTATTAGGGACATTATCTCAAGTTTCACTGTTTCTTGCTGTGACTGATTAAAATGAGTTGTTTCTAGTGTTAACAATAAATCGAACCTAGACGTTTTTATTTTAATTTTTCGGCCCGACATGGCCAAACGTGTTAAGGCGTGCGACTCGTAATCTGAGGGTCGCGGGTTCGCATCCCCGTCGCGCCAAACATGCTCGCCATTTCAGCTGTGGGGGCGTTATATGTTACGGTCAATCCCACTATTCGTTGGTAAAAGAGTAACCCAAGAGTTGGCTGTGGGTGGTGATGACTAACTGGCTTTCCTCTAGTCTTACACTGCTAAATTAGGGACGGCTAGCACAGATAGCCCTCGAGTAGCTTTGTGCGAAATTCAAAAACAAACAATTTTAATTTTTACACTGAAATATGTCTCACGATTCAGAAATTAGGTAGCGTCTTTAATAGCTCAATTAAAGTGCGCATTTCCGGACAGCCATATACGAATAATGGAACGTCATTAAATGAGGCATTATGGTAATATATATGAATAGACAGACAAATAGCGGTTGTCTCCAGGTGGCTCTGCAGAGAATGGTAAACTAATTATTTACGAATCAAACTTCTGAAAGTTTTTTACTTTAGAAAGTTAAGGTCAAGCAGCCATATGTCAACGCTAATGGCTCAATTCAAGTAAACTTATAGTATGACATATAACCTTTGTTTCAGACTTGAAAAATATAATATTAAATGTTTGTGACCTTGGACTTTCCAAGTTTACCAGTTCTTCAAGTTTAGGGTAGTAATTAGATTTTAAATGTGATTTTCGTTGTTTACTATCGTGTATCTAAAAATAAACTCAGAAGTAGGAGAGCTCTTTGAAACTTGAAATTGAAGGAGATAAAGATGATAAAATATGTATTGTTTTAATATTTTAGTTAAATTCATAGCCTAAAAGTGATATTAGCATCATTGGTGTGGCATCTTGTAAAAGATTTAATTCACGTACAAATTATATTACTTATTAACTATAAACAAAAAAATTGATATAACTAAGTTTATATTAACCACACCAGGTGTCACCAGGGAACAAAACCATGTAGCAAGTTGTTTTCATTAAACCCAACAGATCTTTTAGAAATACGACTTACTATATATAAGGACAAAGTAGAGTCAATGGTATTGAAGTAAAGGGACATATACGACATATTACAGATCACACATACCTCCGATGACTTTATTGTTTCATAATTTTTACACATTTTACAGCAATTCCTATTCACGAAATCCGAAAATGAAATCCATTTTTCTCCATTACGTAGAGATTTTCTACAATGTTTTTTTATACATAATGAATAATTTTAATTGAAATCGGTTCGCATTTTGTTATGCTTAAAATATTTGCAACCACCGGCTATAGATTTCTTTTGACTAATCGCGATGTGAGAGTATTATCGATCGGTTTAGAACGAACGAGAAACACACCGCTAGTACATAAACGGTTAACAGGTCACATGGCGTGTTATTCCTGAATAGTATTTCTTTGTGCGTACACTTTGACATTATTTTGCCTTTCAATATTACTTATTCGTCGCTGTGGCAAAATGAGGTTGTGTAAATGATGCAATGATCGAGAAACTTAGACTAATATATAGGTTGGTACATTAGTTATGAATATGAGTATCAAATAACAAAGCTGAAGTTAGTTCAGTGAAGTGTTTAAATATGAGGAATCAAATAGTGGTTGACTTGATTGTGAGAAGACTGACTGAGTTTTATGCAGCAAGAGTTAGTGCTTCTGTTAGCTTATCATTAAATTAGTCAGAACTTGTTAAAAATCAAGGAAATTTAACTTAAAAACTTATTAAAGAATTAGGCCTACAGAAATTTCAGAGTCTATACTGGTCCGGTATGGCCAGGTGATTAGGGCGCTCGTCTCGCAATCTGAAGGTCATGAGTTTGAATCCCTATCACACCAAATATGCTCGTCCTTCCAGCCGTGGGGGCGTTATGTGACAAACAATCCCATTATTCGTTGGTAAAACAATAGCTCAAGAGTTGGCGGTGGGTGCTGATGATAGTTGTCTTTCTTCTATATTTATACTCCTGAATTAGGGACGGCTAGAGCAGATAGCCCTCGTGTAACTTTACGCGAAATTCAAAAACAAAGAAACTATAGTGAAAAAACCCCGCAGTGGCACAGCGGTGTGTGTGAGGACTTACAATGTTAGAAACCGGGTTTTGATACCCGTGATGGACAGAGTACAGATAGCTTGTTGCGTAGCTTTGTGATTAACTTCAAACAAACAAATATGGTGAAAAGTTTATAAACGAATTTAGGTTTACAACTTGTGTCAGTGTGAAATGCAACCTTCAGCAAACATTATAGAAGAAATAAACCAATTCTTTACCCTATTTTCTCCAATGATAGAATGCGTTACAACAATATTATGATGGTTTTCGTAATTCATCAGTTCCTGTTACCAAATAAGATCATTGATTTGTTTAAGAGGAAAGCTATATTGAGTTATCTGCTACGTCTACGTTGTGAGTCCATAAATTTAGCGTTAATCCACCGATGTTAATAAAAAACATCCCCACACGAAATAATTGTTGTGGTGTTAACGCTTTTCTTTGCTAAACTGGCGTAATACTGATGTCTTATAACACGTATAATTAACACAAATTAATTATAAGCAGCTCAAGTATTTATTCATTTTAATATAAAAATATAAATTAATTGAATGTTTTATCAACTGTAGTATCCAAATTACTTAATATTCAAATAAAGTATCGATTATCAACGTATACCGTCTCAAGAACGAATTTTTTTAGCTAGCATGTTCTGTCCCCTAACGTTGGGAACAATTATATAAATAAAATATTTTTAAACGTTGGAATTCACTTTTTCTTGCAAAACGAACGATTAACAATCCAGTAGACATCACTTTAAATAGGTTTGGCATAAATTAAAAATATACTCTTCAAAACAAGAAACGCAAAAGGGATATTTTTGTTATTTTAAAGAGAAATATATGTAATAACGTTACAAGCTCAGAGTATGTGATGTCACACGTGTTAAGGCACTGATTGTCAAACCAAAATGAAAATAAAAGTTGTGCACTTTGAAAACGGAGGAAAACATCGGATTGTTCGCCAAAACGCATGCGTGTCCAATATTTGTTTGAGAGATCTGCATGTTCTGCAAGTGCAACATATGCAAAATCCCTATAAAAGTGACGGGTTCTCGGTTTCCATAGCTCAGTGTTAAGCCACCGACACGCAATACAGTTACGCCAAGACTGACTGAAGCACAACGCAACAACGCCATCGAATCTCGATCAGATGTTGCCAGAGCTGTGAATGTTCACCCAAGCACCATCACAAGGCTATGGAATCGTCACCAACAACATGGATCAACTTGTGACCGTCCACGATCTGGCAGACCTCGTGTGACCACGCCCGCACAAGATCGCTGCATCTGGTTACGTCACCTTCGGGATAGGACCACCACTGCGACGTCTACTGCCTCAACCATACCAGGGCTGCGTAGGATTTCCGATCAGACCGTACGCAACCGTCGACGAGATTCTTAGGCCCCATGTGCAACCCATCATGGTGAACGTCAACGACGTTTTTCAACATGACAACGCCCGTCCTCACACAGCCCGACTCACCACTGTCTTCTTGAGACACCACAACATCAACATTCTTTCCTGGCCCTCCAGATCACCAGATTTAAACCCCATCGAACTTCTTTGGGACGAGTTGGACCAACGTCTGCGACAACCTCAACCGCAGACTCTACCTCAGCTTGCAGCAGCTTTGCAGGCTGAGTGGACAGCCATTCCACAGGATGTGATTCGTCATCTCATCGCTTCCATGGGCAGGAGATGCCAAGCAGTTATTGATGCTCACGGGGGGCATACTGTTATTGACGTTGAGTGACGTTAAACTTCGCCTTTGCAGACTTTGGATGTTCAGCAGTGAATGTGCAAAGTTTCACACATGTCATACAGAACTACCCAGAATAAACTTGTTAACAATTTGTCTCATATTTTGCCTTTTGCGTTTCTTTTTTTGAAGAGTATATATATATATATATAACTAATAACATTTAAACCTACTTTTCATTTACAAGCAAGGTATGCAGTAGGATTGTTTGTTTTTTGAATTTCGCGCAAAGCTACTGAGGGCTATCTGTGCTAGACGTTTCTAATTTAGCAGTGTAAAACTATAGGGAAGGCAGCTAGTCATCACCATCCACCACCAACTCTTAGGTTAATCTTTTACCAACGAATAGTGGGATTGACAGTAACATTATAACGCCCCGACGGCTGAAAGGGCGAACATGTTTGGCGCGACCGGGATGCGAACCCGCAATCCTCAGATTACGAGCCATGCAGTAGGAGGCTTATGTATTCTTGAGAAATAGAGAACATGTGGTTGTATAGAAATAGTTACGATAGAAGCACTCGACCTGTAACGTTCATGATTTGACCGAGATAAATCCATGTTTTAAAACTATTTATCTAGGTTAATTCGAGCAAACCATTTCTCGCAGTATTTTTTTTATTATTTGTTCAAATATATCATGTATTAGAATATATTATCAGAAAAGCGAAATATTAAACAAAAAAAATTTTTTCAGCTCATTTTCCAAAGACAACAACTTTTACACAAAAAGGGTTAAGAGATGCAAGTATAATAACAGACAGTACGTTCATGAATTGTTAAATTTTGTACAAGAAACATAAAGGAATATGTAAGGGTTAAAACTGATTTTAAAAAAGGTTTTGAAGAAATAATAGTATTCCACCTAACTTATTTTCAGCCTTGTATAAATATTCTAAGCTGTATAGACTATATGTAGAAACAATATGATAAACTCGCTTATTTTACATAACAAAATTCACATTGTTTGTCAAGGATGCGCTTTTTAAAATAAGGACGATCAATCATCCAGGAAGGGACCGAAATTCGGAACACTCAGTTATCGTGAATAGAGTTGAAGAGAACCCAGATGTTTGTTCTAAACACGTGTACTTGAAAGCAAGTAATTATTTTGTGAAAAGATCCTTCTACTGTTCTATGTAATGCAGTAATTAACATTATCTCAAGACCTGTTGCTAAATTAATATGGAGGAATGTCTGGTTTACGTTAAATGTTACGTTTCTTGCATAGATGTGCTTCATAAATGTCGCATTGAACTATCTACTATGTCCACCTCGAAGAATCGAGCGCAGGATTTTAGTGTTTTAAATTCGTATAATTATCGCTGTCCCACCGGAGGACTCACAAAAGGAAGAATCGAACTCAGAATTTTAGTGTTATAAGTTCGTAGGCTTATCGCTATACCGCCAGAGGACTAAAAAAAAATAATTTGAATATCATCAAAACTCTCCATCTATTCTAATACTTCCAGGAAAAGATATAAAATAGTTGTTGTGAAAATTCCAAGTCCTGCGATTAAGGGCAGATTCATTCGTGGAAGCCCAATGTGGCTTAGCAGTTTCGATACTCGCGGTAGGCTTAGCACAGATAGCCCATTGTGTAACATTGGGTTTAAAAGAAAAAAACACTCTTTTAAACAACCCTCTCCGAATGACCAACAGTATGTAGTAACAACAATAACTAACGATCTTATGGTTCAATGACAGGCTTCTACGTAAAATGAGAAAAGTAAACCTTTTAAGGTTCTACCAACACTTATTAAATATTCTCCAGGTCATCTGACTGCAATAACTGTGAAAGTTTGCCTTTAAATGTGAGCATTGCATTGTTTTACAAACACCCTTTGAAAGTTACTGGGACCTGCATGAAACGACGATTTATGTATTAATAAAATGTTTGCTGAGTGTGTTGTATATTTGTTTGTTTGTATAAAGCTACACAATGAGCTATCTGTGGTCTGCTAACAAGACGTATCGAAATCCGTTTTCTAGTTGTGTGAGTTCGCTGTGTCACTACGGGATGTTTTGTATATAACTCCTGAAAAAGCCATGTGGCAAAATATTCAATATTAAACAGATACAAAGAAGTCGTTAATGTAACCACTGCATCAAAAATAAAAATTCATTTGGCGCCTGGCGACTAGAGCGCTTAAGTCTTAGTTTTCTGGTCTTGGGATCAAAACCCGTCGCCAGACAACTTTGTCCTTTCAGCCGTTTGAGAGTTGTGATTTGTCGGTTACATTCAACTGCTCGTTCGTAAAGAGTAACCGTAAAGTTGTCGGCGGGTGTTGTTGACCAGTTATTGTCCTTCAAGCTATCACATCCGAAGTAGGAATGATCGACGCAGATAGCCCCTCCGATATCTCTGTACAAAATTCAGGAAACAATCGAAAGAAAGCCGGAAACATTCAAACAAAGCCTGCTATATTAATTATCATAACACGTGACTTCTTTCTCTTCTGCTTTAATGTTTTAAACCAAAGTATACATGTTTTACTTTCCTTCGTCAGTAAGGCTTCGGGACTAAAAGTAATAGTAGAAAAACAAACAAAACACAAAGGTGTTCGGGTTGATATGCAAGTGACTAATGCGCATGCGCAAACAATTTGCGCCTTTTTTTTTGACGTCTGGATGTCTGGGTTACAGAATGGGGCGGTGTTGATTAGAGGAAGGTTAAGTTAAAGTGAAATATCAAATTCGTTATATCCTGTTTAGCTTGAAGAAAGTGAACGGAAAGAAAACAGATTACTTGTGTAAATTGTTAAACAGCTTCGTATCAGAACACTGGTAGACAGAAAAAGAGCATTTTACACATATGTGCAGAACACTGGTAGACAGAGAAAAGGCATTTTACTTATATGTTCAGAACACTTGCGGGCAGAGAAAGGGCATTTTACTTATATGCCCAGAACACTGGTAGATAGAGAAAGCACATTTTACACATATGTGCAGAACACTGGTAAACAGAGAAAGGGCATTTTACTTATATATTCAGAACACTGGTAGACAGAGAAAAGGCATATTACTTATATGTTCAGAACATTGGTAGACAGAGAAAAGGCATATTACTTATATGTTCAGAACACTGGTAGACAGAGAAAGAGCATTTTACACATATGTGCAGAACACTGGTAGACAGAGAAAGGGCATTTTACTTATATGTTCAGAACACTGGTAGACAGAGAAAAGGCATATTACTTATATGTTCAGAACACTGGTAGACAGAGAAAGAGCATTTTACACATATGTGCAGAACACTGGTAGACAGAGAAAGGGCATCTTACTTATATGTTCAGAACATTGGTAGACAGATTAAGGGCATCTTACTTATATGTTCAGAACATTGGTAGACAGAGAAAGGGCATCTCATTTATATGTGTCGAACACTGATAGACAGAGGAGGGACTTTTACTTATCTATCCAGAACACTGGTAGACAGAAGAGGGGCAATTTACTAATATGTCCAGTAGACAGGGAAAGGGCATTATAGTTATATGTCCAGAACTGTGGTAGACAGAGAAAAGGCATTTCACTTATATGTTCGGAACACTGGTACATAGAGAAAGGGCGTTTTATTTATATGTTCAGAACACTGGTAGACAGAGAAAAGTGCATTTTACTGATATGTTAAGAACATTGGTAGACAGAGAAAAGGCATTTTAGCTAGATGTCGAGAGCACTGGTTGACAGAGAAAGCGCATTTTGCATACATGTTCAGAACACTGATAGACAGAGAAAAGGCATTTTACTTATATATTTAGAACAATGGTAGACAGAAAAAGGGCATTTTACTTATATGTCCAAAATACTGCTATACAGAGAATGGACATTTTACTTATATGTTTAGAACACTGAGAGACAGAGAAAGGTATTTTAACATGTACGTGGATTTCGTCTCTTGTTTTTCTGTCTTTTTACATCATAAAATGTTTGTTTGCTGAATCAGTGTAGACAAGTTAGAAGTACCAATTACGTCTTTATCTCTGACATCTGTATAAACATGTGTATACTTGTATGAATGCTTGTGCTTTTCATATTACTGTTCAACCGAAAGAGAAACTCATCATATTGATGATTGGCTGTAGTGTCTGCTTGTAATGTTCTTCTCCTTATTGGTCGAGACAAACGACACAATTTTATTATCAGCCGTCATTGGAAGAAATTGCAGTTAAGCCTTCAAACCAGTTCGTCCTGATGTATTGTATTCTAACATCTTAACTCGAATATAAAAAAAAACATAGAAAACAGTTACGAATGTTTTAAATATGTCATTACATAATCAGCAACTGTATGTAATTATTTATTTCCTGGTGGCGTGATAGAACGAAGTTTATGGAGCGGTTTATGTTGATACAAAGAAGATGGCAACCTCTGAACAGTTGCGTTTCACTTTCATAATATTTTTGACCCATGACGCCGGATGAAATGTTTTCGTTTTTGCTTTATGTACCATTAATCTATATATGCTATTGTTATTAAAGAAACTAGAATAACTCGCTGTTGAGTAAACATTTGACTACGTCAGCGATCTACTTCCCGTTTCAGTCTCCAGGTGTCGTATCCATGAAATTGTGCTTCATTAAATTCCGTTATTCAAATTTTTTTAAGTATACTCTTGATCTGTCCGTCAGAACATACATTCATCCGTCTATCTATGTATGTGTTAATGTTTGCTCCTATAGCCATCTGTTTGTCTGTCTATCTTTTGTGGAATTTGACAAGGAACGTGTATTTGATGTATTAGTTTTAAGAGCAAAGCCACATTCGGCTACCTGCTGTTTTCATCGCACTGAATCAAACCCCGATTTGTAACGTTGTAAGTCCTTAAACTTACCGGCATCCTATACTTGCTATATACTCTAAAGACATCGAAAAAAAGTGTCCTGTAAAGTTTAGGTTCTCTAGCAGTAAGAGTTTAATTCGATAAAAAATATAAGTAAGGATACGTACGTTAGGTCAGATGACAAAGAAATATAAGTAAGGATACGAATGTCAGGCCAGATGACAAAGAAATATAAGTAAGGATGCGAATGCCAGGCCAGATGACATTAATTTTATTTGTCAGTTGGCTTCTCTGTGTAACTTAAAAGTAAGCAGGAAAGGTGTATTAAATCAAGCTTCCAAATAGTAGAAAATTATATATTGGTATTTCATTCTGATTTAAATAACTACAACTGAAAATAAAACATAACAGAAATAGTATCTCTGTTCTTAAAACAATAAAAGTAGTTCCTCAGTACGAGGTTATGTAATGATGTTATAGGTTTGTTGTGTCATAAAGAGGTGAATGTTATTATCGTGATGATGTGTCACCAGAAGCAAGACTTAATGACACTCGTGGAGAAAGTGTTATAGTTTCATCTGGACGTGTAACTTAATTTACTGTTACAAGAAGCAAGAGTTAATAACACTCATATAGAAAATGTCATGTTTTAATCTGAACGTGTAGTTCAGCCAACTGTCACCAGAGGTAAGACTTAATGGTACTCATAGAGAAAATGTTATGTTCTGGTCTAAATGTCTGGTCTAACTTACTTCTACCGGAGGCAAATATTAATGAGATTCATGTAGAAAATGCCATATTTTGGTATGAATGTCTAGTTCAACGTATTACCACCAGAGGCAATACTAAATAACACTGTGTTTTTCAACTAAATATACTCTTCAAGAAAAGAAACGCAAAAGGCAAAATTTGGGACAAATTGTTAACAAGTTTATTCCGGGTAGTTCTGTATGACATGTGTGAAACTTTGCATATTCACTGCTGAAGATCCAAAGTCTGCAAAGGAGAAGTCCACGCTCACTAGTTGAAGTTTAACGTCACTCAACGTCAATAACGACTATGCCCCCCGTGAGCATCAATAACTGCTTGGCATCTCCTGCCCATGGAAGCGATGAGATGACGAATCACATCCTGTGGAATAGCTGTCCACTCAACCTGCAAAGCTGCTGCAAGCTGAGGTAGAGTCTGCGGTTGAGGTTGTCGCAGACGTCGGTCCAACTCGTCCCAAAGATGTTCGATGGGGTTTAAATCTGGTGATCTGGAGGGCCAGGGAAGAACATTGATGTTGTGGTGTCTCAAGAAGATAGTGGTGAGTCGGGCTGTGTGAGGACGGGCGTTGTCGTGTTGAAAAACGTCGTTGACGTTCACCATGATGGGTTGCACATGGGGCCTAAGAATCTCGTCGACGGTTGCGTACGGTCTGATCGTAAATCCTACGCAGCCCTGGTATGGTTGAGGCAGAAGACGTCGCAGTGGTGGTCCTATCCCGAAGGTGACGTAACCAGATGTAGCGATCTTGTGCGGGCGTGGTCACACGAGGTCTGCCAGATCGTGGACGGTCACAAGTTGATCCATGTTGTTGGTGACGATTCCATAGCCTTGTGATGGAGCTTGGGTGGACATTCACAGCTCTGGCAACATCTGATCGAAATTCGCCTGCTTCCAAGCGACCAATGGCGTTGTTGCGTTGTGCTTCAGTCAGTCTTGGCGTAACTGTATTGCGTGTCGGTGGCTTAACACTGAGCTATGAAAACCGAGAACCCGTCACTTTTATAGAGATTTTGCACATGTTGCACTTGCAGAACATGCAGATCTCTCACACAAATTTATTGGACACGTATGCGTTTTGGCGAAAAATCCGATGTTTTCCTCCGTTTTCAAAGTGCACAACTTTTATTGTCATTTTGGTCTGACAATCAGTGCCTTAGTACGTGTAACATCACACACTCTGAGCTTGTAACGTTATTACATATATTTCTCTTTAAATTAACAAAAATATTCCTTTTGCGTTTCTTTTTGTGAAGAGTATATATCAAAGAACCGCTGCTTGATTGAGGGTGGGAGAGTAATATTAATGAAACTATAAGAGACTTAAAGTTATGTGGGAAATTTTTATTACAGCAAGGATGTGTAAAATACATCAATTTTCAGAACTTCGTGTTTATAGCTGATCTTCTGATCTATTCTTAGAACACACAGTGATGTTTTATCATAGTGTATTGTACTGTCTTACCTCTAGTAGTGTCAGTGAACTGCTATCATAGATAAACAGTTATGAGACAGGAAGTAGCAGATGTGAAGTACAGTTTATGATTAGTAGCGACTGTTGTACATTGATAACAGACCACCACCAACATATGTTTGTGTGTTTTAAATTTGCCATTTATGTATGTCTGTGATAAAGGCAGTGAATAGGTTGATTGTGTACCTAAAGAAATTTGGGATAAAGATGGCGAATAGTTTGTCCCTAAAAGAACGCCTATTGAAAATGACCATTGAGCGTATATATATTTATATACCTTAGATTTATTTTCAATCATTTTTGTCGCAGTCTTTTATAAACAAAAAATTAAAATTCAACATGCTCATTTAACATTGTAAAGATAGTAAGTTATGTTGACACTTTACCGCTACTTACATTTAACATTGTAAAGATAGTAAGATATGTTGACACTTTACCGCTACTTACATTTAACATTGTGAAGATAGTAAGATATGTTGACACTTTACCGCTACTTACTTACATTTCGCATAAGTTTCGTTGGTTCTTCAAATCTGGGTGACTTGAGGCCTACTTTGCAAGTTTTGGTTGATAGATGCGACACAGTATGTTAACGAGTTGTTCATGATATTGTATGTTGATCATATATATTTAACTTGAAAACAATATTTTACGAAAAACGTTCAAAAATACCACTTACGTTTGATGTACACACTCAATATTGATTAAGTAAATTCTGAACTTAACTTAGATGTTAATAGTATCATTGATTTTAATTTTGTGACACTAATATTCTATTTTACAAATTTCGCGTATTTTGAGTTGTTTGTATATTTATAGTGTGGGCTAATTGAGCACTAAAACAACAACATGAAACAGTTTGTGAAACCTTTAACAGAAATATCTGATTATTGGAATTGCAGCATGTTTCTTTTTGTTAATAATCACTTTATACACTTTATAAGCAAATGGGTGGTTCGAGTGTGACCTAGGTTGTTGGTGTGTCCGTAATGTGAATCCAAGGACTTTTAGTACGCATTTTGTTGCCGAAAAAAATTTATTCTGTAACTTGGAGATGTGGGTGTGTTATAATAATGATACTCAAATCCCTTTATTCGGTGAGACAAGACTTAGCGGTAACATTCATTTAGTCTATCAATTGAAAGTTATGGAAGGCTCTGCGCAGATTCCCTGTGCAGTTTTCCATGTAGACTCGAAAGAAGTAAACTACCAAACGTACATATGACGTGTTTCGTTCGTGGAAAATACCTGAATGGTTTAAAATGACATCAATGACATGGATAAAGAAATGGTCAATATATCATTTAAATTTACAGATGATATCAAGGTCTTGAGTGTTGTTGGATGTGAAGGGGATGTTACTGATTTACAAAAGGATTTAGATCATTTAGTGAGTTGGACAAAAAAAATGGTAGATGGGTTTTAATTATGATAAATGTAAGATATTGTATGGATGTTATCATAATAAGGCGGGAATAGCCTTAAGCGTATCATGAATAAAGAATATCTTGGTGAAGTGGTTGATCAGTCTCTTAAACCATCCAAGCAGTTTGTTGTTGCTAGTGGTAGGACAAATAATATTTTATGTTGTATGTATAGACATATTGAATGTAAGTTTAAAAAGGTTACATGTGTTTAGTCATAGAGCCCCACTTTAGAAAAGACATTGAATTGTTGGAAAGAAGGGTTATTAAAATAGTACCTGGGATGGAGGCTGAAATTTCTGAAATTGTTTATTCTTCAAAAAAGAATAATTAGAAGGGATTTGATTGAGATGTTTATCATTGTAAAGGTGATTGATAGTGTGGATGCATCATCTTTTATTATACTTATCAATTAGAAAAGTATGACTAGGGTACACAAATATACATTTTGGGTAAGAGTTGTCTTCAGCTAAGACAGTTTCATTTTTCTAACAGGGTGGTCGGCCTTTGGAATGGATTCCCTTCAAATGTTGTAAAGGCAATAAATTTATGTGAGTTTAAGAAACACTTAATAGGTATATAAACGATAAGGGCTGGTTTTAATATTTTTAAGTTAATTAACTTTATAGGATAAAACAACCAAGATAGACCAATATGTCCAATGTAGTCCCAAAAGACTATGTTAAAGAGTAAACAGCTGAAATAAAACGAAAACGAAACAAAAGAATAAGGCCTAATAATCACGGTTACACGTGTCTTATCTGCCGGCAAATAAAACTTCGATAACTAGACAGGTGTTATGCTACCTAAACATATGTTGTAATAAAAAGGTTTCGAAATCCAATAATACACCACTAACTGATTATATCAAGGCCCTTGAACTTTATTGTTCTTCCACTCGACATAAATTAATTTCACGTCACTCTACAAATATTGGAAAAGAGAAACAATACCAACACATATATTCCCAATACAGGACCTAATATGTCTCTTTTAGACTCCTGTATACTGGAGGTCCTCTTCCCAGGGTGTTTCAGAATTGAAGACTTCTTCTTTGGAGTTCGAGGCTCTTTTTATGCTTGAGACCTAACACTGTATCAAGACAAGTGTGGATTTAGGATTTTCCAAGGAGAAGGTAGACCAGGTTCAGATGAATGGTCGAACATTAACTCAAGAAGGAAGCTCTAAGGTCATTGTTTTATTTCCCAATTTGCAAATTAACAGCAAGAAAATTAAATGACAAATACTACCGGATACCATGGAGAACACAGACCTTAACATATTGTTGTGAATAAGAACAAATCATATACATATATTTAGTTAGAAATTTCAGGGCAATAAAGGCTAAGAAACCCCAAACATATTTAATTAGCTTGGTCCTTGTCCTTGATTACATTAGTTAAAACAATTCACTTTGTAAAAGAAAAATCACATTTACTCCAAATGTTCATCATAAGTATCCATCAGGATGTATTTCTTCTAATTTTCCATTTGTTCATTCCCCTTCATTTTTTATGCGTCGAAAAGGGGTTCGTACCCCCTGAATACCACAAAGGGGTTACTGGAGCCTCTTATGCCAGGGCAAAGGCAGTGCCATTTAATAAAACTTAACCTTGACAGATAGCCCGCAGTGTTTTAATGTTTCGTCATCAGACACGCGGCTAACTTTTCAACTTCTAACTGTTTCATTAAGCTTGTTGGCCTTGACAAAGAAGTTTGTACTGGGGTTTGGCGACTTAAATTTGATAAATGTTTCATTTTTTATTTCCTTTTTTTTTTCATTAGTCTTTGCATGGATACTCAGATTTCATCTGATTGGCCGCCTCTGTAAGAGGTACCATGCTTGACTGATGTCAGTAGACCCACATACTGACAATTAGTAAGCCATTCTCACTTGAAACAAGTTTCCAAAATATTCTCTTGTCTAAGCTATAGAAACCAATCTCATTAGGCCTAACTTGCCAGATTTTTGTTAGAATTAAAAATATATCTTTATTTTCCGTCGTTGAAGCCAAAGGTGTGGAATGACTCTGTGGTAATATCGGAGCTGGCGAGCGAGATTCGAATCTGTACCAAACCACATAATATTTCTAGTACTTGGAGATATGGATGTGGTGTAAGAGTGACAGTTAGTTTCTTAGCAGTAAATGTTAGAGCGCTGCTGGTTGGCTGTCTTCCCTCTAGTCAGTAATTCTAAATTTGAAAGGTAGCAGATAGCCATACATATAAATAAACTAAGATCAGAGCCGAATTAAGGACCTTGGTAAGGGCCAGAATAAATTTTGTAGGGTGCCTAAGAACAGAGCACCATAAATCAGTCAAATACAACTGAATTTTATTCATTAGTTACATACGAACACAGGCAATGGGTAGCTAATAGTCGGGGGTTGGAGCGTCGACCTAGGAACTCAGGGTAACTGCACCCATTTGCCTTCACTAAGGCCCCCTTCCATAGAAAAGAAAAGACAGAGAAGAAAACAGAGTAAAAACAAGGAAACACATAAATAGTGGTGGGTGTAAGGCTGAATTGATCGCTTGAGATTCAATCTGCGTCATAAAAAATGTTGGCTAGAACTGGCAACACGGGATTCCCATACTTAGGCCATTTATTTGTAGGTAGTTTGGGTCATTGAACATAAAGTTAGTTTTAATGGTAGTGAATTCTATAAAGGTTGCTAATTGGTTGCTGGGGGTGTGTATTAAAGTGTTGGGGTCTTGGATATAAAGTTCTAAAGCTATCTTGCAGGCTTCAGTGGTTGGGACTTCTGTGAAGATGGAGATTACATCAAAACTAACTTTCTGTTCAATGACCAAAACTACCTATAAATAAATGGCCAAAATATGGGGAATTCCATGTCGCCAGTTCTAGACAACACCTAAAACACTTAAATACAAGATACTGCTATAGAAGCACTTGAAGACATTGTTATTTTGTAAATTACCAATAATCAGTTGGAGTTTTTCTCTTGCAAAGCCATTAAAACAAAACTTTTTGAATACTTAAAAGTTCCTAGCACTTTGAACAATATTTCTGTGTAAATTAATTCCTTGTAAATAAATTAATATTATTTAATTTCTATAGCTCAAACTGACGTGTATGAATAATTTATTGCATTACAATGATTTTTTGTCAAATAGCCCTGGGCTTGCTGTTAAATGAAACGCTTAATACGTATTGATATAAAACACACTAACCCTAAAAATCGCGTATTTTTGATTTTTTAAGTTTCAGTGGAAATATAATATTTAATGGAATAAAAAATGATAAAATGTTCGAGTTCTTCCTCTTACTTTATTTGTTTAACGACCCCAAACTGTTACTACTCATGACCGTTACTCATTAAAAGTTAGGTTCATTGTTAAGTTTACAGTGTTAAAACGTTAAAATCTAGTGTTAAATTTACTGCATAGATGGCCCGGCATGGCCAAGGATGTAAGGCGTGCGACTCGTAATCTGAAGGTCGCGGGTTCGCGCCCGCGTCGCGCCAAACATGCTCGCCCTCCTAGCCGTGGGGGCGTTATAATGTAACGGTCAATCCCACTATTCGTTGGTAAAAGAGTAGCCCAAGAGTTGGCGGTGGGTGGTGATGACTAGCTGCCTTCCCTCCAGCCTTACACTGCAAAATTAGGGACGGCTGGCACAGATAGCCCTCGAGTAGCTTTGTGCGAAATTCAAAAACAAACAAACAAATACTGCATAGACCGAAGAACACAGAGTCCATTGTTAGCTTTGCACCTAAGAACACAGCTGTAAGTGTTAGACGTGTAACGACAAAAGTCAGGTTTCATGTTATGCTAGCGTATAGCCCCATACTATACCCTAACCTTACATTTCATAGCTAACTTAAATAAATAAATTTCACGAAATCCAGCTTAACCAGCAAGAAGGCTGAAACGTGGAGTCTAGCCAGTCAGACGTCGTTAAATTCCTTTGTAAGCCAATCAAAATTAAGATCATTCATTGAATAAACACTCGGTGTATTTAAATAATTATTAATAGTAACAATCCGTTAGATTAATAACTTCTAATAAATAGATAAAACAGTGTGTTTTGGTAACACTGCATTCTAACAATGACTTTTATCTCTTCGCTTAGCAACAAAAGTGTAACCTAATGTTGTTAGTCTATGTACTGAAAATACAAAACGAAATCTACAGACGTATTAATACTAGAAATAAACAACCTTATGTGTTGTGTTTATTTCGCTTTCGGAGCGTTCACTAAAACACAAACAGAAACCGACAGCACATAAAGCTACTAACTTTTAACATCTTTCGTTTTCTGTCTTTTTTTAATTTATTAGATAATTAAAATCAATCAGAACGGAAACAATCAACAGTGAATGCCACTGAAGCTTATGACGTCATTACTATAAATGTGAGGGAACCTGTGTGTTTGTGTGTTTTTCTTATAGCAAAGCCACATCGGGCTATTTGCTCAGCCCACCGAGGGGAATCGAACCCCTGATTTTAGCGTTGTAAATCCGGAGACATACCGCTGTACTAGCGGGGGGCGTGAGGGAACCATTGCGCTAGAATAAAACTACAATTATCATTAAAGTAAGGGTTAACTAACAAGTCTTGTGCTCGCTTTAATATCAGATTTTTAGAGATTTTTTAACGTAGTTTTAATTCGAAATGTTTCAGTAGTAAGTACGTGGTAATTTTTAATTTAATTTTTTATATCTCTCTAGATGGCCAGCACTGTTTAGTGTGTTTTCTTATAGCAAAGCCACATCAGGCTATCTGCTGAGCCCAACGAGGGAAATCGAACCCCTGATTTTAGCGTTGTAAATTCGTAGACCTATCGCTGTACTAGCGGGGAACCAGAACTGTTTAACATAAGCAATCGAAAAAAAAAAAAGAATAAAAGGTTGGATTGCTTTGTTTATTTTGAATTTCGCGCAAAGCTACACGAGTACTATCTGCGCTAGCCGTCCTTAATATAGTAGTGTAAAACTAGAGGGAAGGCAGCTAGTCATCACCACCCACCGCCAACTCTTGGGTTACTCTTTTACCAACGAATAGTGGGATTTACTGTGACATTATAACGTCCCCTGGCTGAAAGAGCGAGCATGCTTAGTGTGATGGGGATTCGAACACGCGACCCTCGGATTACGAGTCGAGTGCCTTAACCAACTGGCCATGCCGGGCCAAAAAGGTTGAATGGAGAGAAACAAGTGAAAAAGGAAATCCAGTCTTCTATTTCTATGTGTTCAACCCGTTAATAATGTGTTTCAAGGTCAATAGCTGATGCCCATTAATCCATATATTATCATCTTATAGTTCAATGACATGAAGTGACCAAGATAAGCAACTCCACAGAGGGCGCTTTACACACTCAGCCTGCCTCTTCTTAGGATTTGAACATCGCTACAAAACTTTATTTTTTGTTCACACATATTCCAGTCCCAGGTATATGTGTTATGTAATTACCTTATAAAGTTCTTGACTTAAGAAGTTTTAGTGTGGAAAGTGGTTCTTTTAATATACGATGGTGGAAATAAAACGTTATTTGAACATGGTAAAACTAGCCAGCTTGTTACCACGGTTACCGTGTTTATATAACTTGTCTTCTAGAGACGGTATGAAAAGTACTTTAAAAATATTTGATTTATTAAAAGTTTATAGAAATAAATCCTCATCTTACTCGACAGGGCACCCCTACTGCGTTGGAGTGGTTTTATCCAACTCTTTCTACTAAATCCTGCGCAAGCAGCGTGAGGCTACGGCTTTGGAGAAGAAAGAAAAACACTTAACATAGCGTAATTCGCGTACTGATCGAGAGAGGGGGCTACGTCGATTCCACCAAGAAGTAAAAGAACTGACAAAGTGTACCGTGATAGCGGTCGGACTTTTGGTGCTACTGATAAAACTTTAAGACTGTGGAATCAACAATGATTATTTCTAAAGATCTCTTCATACTGGGAGACGAGTACTTGACCATGCCTAGAAAGGACAAGTGTGAAGACAAAACTCCTGTCAGCAGGTAAGGGCTAATTCACTGACAGGAATGGAGAAATTTAACTTGTTACTATAAAAGTGAATTATAATCATATTAATCATCTTGTAAACACTCATTAAATAAATCCGTGTTAAATAAATTCACACTTCCGATGTGAACCTTTGTCCATTAAACTATTAATCTAACACTAGAGAGACCTCTTAGTTTACACACTTTCGATATGAACCTTTGTCCATTAAGATATTAATTTAATACTAGACAGACTTCTTAGTTTACACACTTCCGATGTGAACCTTTGTCCATTAAACTACTAATCTAACACTAGACAGACCTTTTAGTTTGCACACTTTCGATATGAACCTTTGTCTTATAAAAATACTAATTTAACATTAGACAGACCTCTTAGTTGACACACTTCCGATGTTTTCTAGTTCTCTTGAGCCACTTTTAGTATCTGAGTGTATTTTCATTGTCTGAATACCGAGTGTATTCAGTTTTCAGGTTCCATAAGAACCACGTGTTTTATTGAAAGCTCAGTATGTTTTTGAAGTTAAAAGTTCCCTTCCTTTGCTTTTCGTATTTTCTAACGATTATATTTTATTTCTAACCACAGTATTTTTTTTTATAATAAGGTGTCAGTCTCGTAACCCTGTGACCTTTTGATAAAGGATACACGTGAAACTTGTGATGATATTACAGTATTGCTTTCTGTTGAACTTGCTACTAGAACAAGTGGAATATAGTTAACTCGTATATCGCTGAAAGATTCAAATAAATAAAGTACCTTTGCTTAGACCCACTTAATTAACGCTTTAGGTCTTTGTTTTAGAAAATGGTGTAGTAGTAATATAGAGTATTAGAAATTGATTTAAAAGAAACGTGTATCCATGTGATAGATTCTGTTTGCCCTATTTTGGGAGTGACTGCTGCTACCATCTACTGTCCAAACTAATCTTCAAGGTGTTTCTCACCGCTATTACTTTTGGGTCACCCTATATAATAACCATTTTCAATTGTTGTAACTTGCTCCCAGTGGCACAGCTGTATATCTGCGGACTTACAATTCTAGAGATCGAGTTTCGATACCTGTGGAGGGTAGAGCACAGATATCTCACTGCGTAGTTTGTGTTTAAACCACAAACAAAGTTATAAGTCGGACAGATATAGTCCAACGTTCTTGCACATTTTCCGTTAAATCAGGCTTTTTACAACATCTGAAGAGCACACTTTGGTTTAAACACTAGAAATGGATTGATGAGGGAAAAACGAAGTTTAATAATGGAAATTAAGACTGTTGATAAGACATTTTATTTACGTTTTATTTACAGATTCGAACGTTTCGGAATGACTTGTACATTTCGTCGTTTACAAAAATGTATGTAACAATTAATTCAAACCCTAAGAAATAAGCAATCCTTTATACGATGAGCTCTTTGACAGAAGTGCAAATTAACTCATTCTCTGATGTATAAGAAAACTTTGTACTGACCTTTAATTACTCTTTGTGACACAATAACGCCCGCCATAATTACTTCATTTTATACGTGTTTAAAAACCATTTTTGAATATCGTGACCCATCTGAGCTGAAATATTAGGGTCATTTTTATGTTTTAGCATAACTACTGCCTAAGTTGACCTTGTAAAAACCAATCGCTCTAGAAAGACCACGTCAAGGTTAGAAAAACCGCTGACCTACATTTCATGAAGGTCGACTGTCGAATAATGTTATTTGTCAGAATTCTGATGGTTGGCTGTTTGTCGTCAAAGGAAGAATAACATGCTAGTCACTTGTTCTTAGATTAACAAGTATGAGTTTTATATATCAACAATAATTCCACACACACACGTAACACCGCTTTTTGACGTATCAGTTATAGTGGATTAATAGTAGAAACTTTTATCTATGTACAGGTTGAGACAAAAGTAACGATAAAGTTGTTTGATTTAGAAAATAGTTTATGAAACAATAATTCGATTCCTTTTAATTATATTAATAGTATTTTGAATAAGATCCTGTTTATAGTTCCAGCTTTATTGTTGTATATTTCTCATTGTGTTAGAGATTAGGATATCAGTTATCATTGCCCTTATGTTCGGACAGAGTGTTGAGTACTGAATATTTATCTTTGTCCTATCTAGGTTAAAGTGTACAATATTAGTTCTTTGTCATTATCCGAGGTTAAAGAGTAAAGTATTAGTTATTTGTCTTTATTCTAGGTTAAAGAGTACAATATTAGTTCTTTGTCATTATCCGAGGTTAAAGAGTAAAGTATTAGTTATTTGTCTTTATTCTAGGTTAAAGAGTACAGTATTAGTTGCTTGTCTTTATTCTAGGTTAAAGAGTACAGTATTAGTTGTTTGTCTTTATTCTAGGTTAAAGAGTACAGTATTGGTTGTTTGTTCTTCTCCTTATCCTGTGATAAATGGAAGGACGTTAACTCTTTTGTACTTGACCTTATCCTAAGATAAAGAACAGTGTTTGTTTATCACTAACCTTGACCTAGGATGAAATAAAAATGTCTCTGGTTTTCTCGAGGTTATCTTGTAACAAACCATCACGTTTATCAGCTATTTCAAAGTAACGGCTGAGACGTTGTATATGTATTGCATCAATAAAGTTGAGATAGAAAACAGAACTATATTTAATAGAGTGTGTAACATAATTAGATATCAGTTAGCATCTTATATAGATGGATTTTAATCCTATAATAGAGTGTATAATCTAACTAGATATCAGTTAGCATCTTATATATATGGATGTTAATCATATAATAGCGTGTGTAATCTAACTAGATATCAGTTAGCATCTTATATATATGGATGTTAATCATATAATAGCGTGTGTAGTCTAAATAGATATTAGTCAGCATCTTATATATATGGATGATAATCCTATAATAGCGTGTGTAATCTAACTAGATATTAGTCAGCACATTATATAGATGGATGTTAATCCTATAATAGAGTGTATAATCTAACTAGATATCAGTTAGCATCTTATATATATGGATGTTAATCATATAATAGCGTGTGTAATCTAAATAGATATTAGTTAGCATCTTATATATATGGATGTTAATCATATAATAGCGTGTGTAATCTAAATAGATATTAGTTAGCATCTTATATATATGGATGTTAATCATATAATAGCGTGTGTAATCTAAATAGATATTAGTTAGCATCTTATATATATGGATGATAATCCTATAATAGCGTGTGTAATCTAAATAGATATTAGTCAGCACATTATATAGATGGATGTTAATCCTATAATAGAGTGGGTAATCTAACTAGATATCAGTCAGCATCTTATATAGATGAATGTTGTTTTATAATAGAGTGTATAATTTAACTAGATTTCAGTCAGCATCTTATATAGTTGGATGCTAATCCTATAATACAGCGTGTAATCTAACTAGATATTAGTTAGCATCTTATATAAATGGATGTTGTTTTATAATAGAGTGTGTAATCTAACTAGATATCAGTTAGAATCTTATACAGATGCATGTTGACCCTGTAATACAGCGTGTTATCTAATTAGATGTTGAAGGACAATCGAAACTAGATTATATTGTTATTGTGTAACTATCTTTTTGTTTCTGGTAGTTTAGCTCAGCTGTTGATTGTTTTGTTTCTTAACGTGTTTGGAAATTTAGTGAAGGGTTTTTGTTTCCTTTTATGCTGCTTGATGTTTGGACATATGACTGTAAATTTGATTCGAACCAGAGTAGGGCAAGATTACTGAGATGGAATGTTCGGTATTCGAAAGATTACCTTAAGCTTACTATACTGATGTGACAGCCCACGAATAAAGAGTGACTGTACTAATGTGACCTTCAAAATCTTCATGTTACAGTCACTACTAGGAAAGTGCTGTGACATTGACCTCTGGTGAAATTCTGTAATCTATTTCCGTTGTTATCTACTGTGGTTGACTAGAAAGTTGGAATACCACGTGGGTAAAACCACATCTTCCTGAGTCACTGAGGAAATTTTCAATTAACTCTTCGTTGCGTGATTTCTGGGAAACTTCTTGTCGCCCACGTGCTTCATCTCGGAAGTACTTAACACGTGTCACAAAACCGGCTTCTCTGTGGACATTATTTGGGAAGATACAGCAAGGTTTTTATATAAACTTTCACTTCGTAATTTAACCAACGTGAATGTTTTCTAGAAAATGAATCGTTCTTTTCACCTCTAACCACATCCTTACGTCAGATGTTGCCATCACATTGGGAAACAGAAAGTATCTTTACAACAGAAATCGAATATCAAATGCGAATTCCTGAGAAACACCACGTACTATCAAAAACTTGTTACGTCAATAAACAGTTCTATTACGAAACCTTTGTTTAATCCTATATACATATAAAGCCTAACCTTCATTTTACCGCCCCCCCCCCCGAGGGAGGACGAGGGTATTGCAATCGGGTTGATGTGTTTGTCTGTCCCTCTGTGTCTTGAAAATGGATCGATGTACATAAATATTTTGCACAAGGTGGGAAGTCAGTATGGGACAGATCTCCCCCAGATGTGGTCATGATCCGGATTCTCGATCACTCTCTAGCATTTTTTATAATGGATAAATAGGACATTTATGTGGTATGGACACATTAAGGTTCAGACATCTGACCACAAGAGAGTAAATGATCCAGGTTTGAAAGTATACAGCTTGTCTAGTTGAAAAATACACGAAAATAAATCACTAGTATCTACGTACAAAAATGGAATTATTGTGTAAGTTAGATACGCTGTAAACCACCATACATTTATTGTGTAAGTTAGATACACTGTAGAACACCACACATTTATTGTGTCAGTTAGATACACTGTAGAACACCACACATTTATTGTGTAAGTTAGATACATTGTAAGACACCATACCTTTATTGTATTTAGATACACTGTGAAACACAAGTATATGTAGTGGTGGTTTTGTTAAAAAGTCGCCAGACAGTATATGTAGTGGTGGTTTTGTTAAAACATCACCAGACAGTATATGTAGTGATGGTTTTGTTAAAAAGTCACCAGACAGTATATGTAGTGGTGATTTTGTTAAAAAGTCGCCAGACAGTATATGTAGTGGTGGTTTTGTTAAAAAGTCGCCAGACAGTATATGTATTGATGGTTTTGTTAAAACGTCGCCAGACAGTATATGTAGTAGTGGTTTTGTTAAAACGTCATCAGACAGTATATGTTGTGGTTTGTTTTGTTAAAAAGTCACCAGACAGTATATGTAGTAGTGGTTTTGTTGTAAAGTTACCAGACAGTATATGTAGTAGTGGTTTTCTTAAAAAGTTACCAGATAGTATTTGTGGTAATATAAAAGTCGTATGTGTGTAGTGTTACAATAAAAACAATATACTATTAATTAAATGTCAGCGGCATCTTTATATGTGCATACATATATGTATATATTTATATGTTGTTTTCCTAAACCGATAAAGTGACCTCTGTGTGGTATTACACAACCAGCCTTGTACAGTGCATCTGCTCTTGTGGTTCCAAACAGGTTTTCTTCCACTCCTCACTGTGATCCGACGATCAAAATTACGTTTTAAAAACTGACACTGACTCTAAATGCCAGTATTTTGATATGATTTACTCGGATAGATAAACTCCTATTGGTTCCCGGCCGGCGGATAGTAGTTGCTGGCGGTTATTCGACCTTGAAAAATTCTGTTGGCTAACTGGCGACTGTAGTGGTCTAGTGTGGTGATGGTGGGAGAGAAAGAAAGGGTTAAACATCACTGATGCCAGAGGGTGGTTTTTACTTAACCCTAAAAGTATCACTGGATCCAAGTAAATGGACACAATTTAGAAAAGGTTGTTCAGTAGTATTATCAGTGAGTTTACGTAGGTGAATTGAATGTACTTTCCACGTGTCTTAATGAAAGGTAACAAGTGTTCTGATGAATAACACGTAACACGAAATAAAACAAACATACATGACCCGGATCTTTAACTGAGTTTAATTTGCCGGTAAAAATGCCAGTCACGTGTTTTAAGTAATTGTCACATCTGATTGTTAGATAGATTTGAGAGCATGCGAATTTTAACAAAGCAAGACTATTCTTAAAGAACCAGTCACTTATTGTGATCAACCTATTGAAGAACCAATGAGTCAATTATTGCGTTCAACCTATTAAACAACCAGTCTGTTATTGTGAACAACTCATTGAAGAACCAATTAGTCAGTCATTGTGATCAACCTATTAAAGAATCAGTCAGTCATTATGTTCAATCTATTAAACAATCAGTCAGTCATTGTGATCAACCCATTGAGAAACCAATCAGTCAGTCATTGTGTTCAACCCATTGAAGAACCAGCCACTCAGTCATTGTGATCAACCCTTTGGAGAACCAGCCACTCAGTCATTGTGATCAACCTATTAAAGAATCAGTCAGTCATTGTGATCAACCTATTAAAGAACTAATCAATCATTGTGATCAACCTATTAAAGAACCAATCAGGCAGTCATTGTGGTCAACCTATTGAAGAACCAATCAGGTAGTCATTGTGTTCAACATATTAAACAATCAGTTTGTCATTGTGATCAACCATTTGAAGAACCCATCAGTCAGTCAATGTGATCAACCTATTAAACAACTAGTCAGTTATTATGTTCAACCTGATCTATGGAAATCTATTAGAATATATTGCGTTCTCTTAATCTTAGCTCACTTCGTACGGTTTATTAAGCTTAGGCAAATCATATATTTTACTTTAGGTTTTAAATACAAGTCTGAAGGTGCTCGAAGCGGCTTATAATTAGAATATCGAGCTATGGATCAGAAAGTTGGAGGTTCGAGCCTGCAGCATACTACTGAACACGTTGTGCACTATCAACCGTAAACATGGGACAGTCAGTTCCGCTTTTAGATTAAGAGTAGACGTGTACGCAGCGAGTGTTTCTTATTAATTGTCTTTTTTTCTGGTCTTTTGTCAAAATATCCGAAACCTTTAATTCTTTAGCCGTCTTTGTTTTGTGAAAATATTTTTTAAAAGGGGGCGAGACTAGACGGATACACTAACTTCCAGTATTTTCGACGTTTCCAAAATTTCCCTGGTGGTATATCTTTGAAATTACTACGCTGAAATCAGGGGTTCGATTCCCCTCTGTGGACACAGCAGTTTGCCCGATGTGGCTCTGCTATAAGAAAACTCCCAACCACACGTTTCCAAAACCACACAAAAACGTTGTGCCATACAAAATTTATCTTCAGGATTTCATAGGTGTTACGTAAACCGTGAGCAACACTTGAGAGCGACAAATAGATATGATGACTACAGATTGTAGTAAGTGATGCTTCAAAGGTAGACGTTTTCTTTTACGTTTAAACCAATAATACGGGTTAGTCAAATCAACTCACGATATAATTAGTAATGTTGGATAAGATATTCTGGTGTTCTCGCTTTACGTTTCAAGATTTGGGGCAGGCACCTAATTTAGATTCTGTGCTGAGGAATGTGTTTGGCGTATTACCATTGTTTATATTTGTTGCTAAAGAAAAAAGAGTACGTATTGGTTTTTAGGGCTCACGCCATCGGTACTACAGTTTGGAGTGCTATACTGTTAGATGTCCAGAAATGAAACCCAATTTAGATAAGATATTCAGGGGAAGACAGAATAACTAATAACTTATTTCAGCTATAAATTAGCTTGTATTTCTAATTGTAATATAACTGCCGTGCAAAAACACTGAATTAACATGAAAACGTGTTATTTCTACAAACCAAGTTTTCTCATTGGGTGTGATGGGTTTTAGGCGTACCTATTTATGTATTTATCAAGATCTATGACTTTCTAAAATAATACAAGAACTTATCCTTGTTTGGTTGAATTTCACGCAAAGCTATACGAGGACTATCTGTGCTAGCCGTCCCTAAATTAGCAGTGTAAGACTAGAGGTATGGCAGCTAGTCATCACTACCCACTGCCAACTCTTGGGCTACTCTTTTGCCAACGACTAGTGGGATTGACCGTCACATTATAACGTCCCCACGGTAAGCTAACGATATTTATAAAATGTCAGAGAAAGTCGCATGAAGCACTATTTAAAGATAATATTTATTATACCGTCTCTCTAGGGTAAGAATGTTTAAGCGTCACCAAGATGACCCATTGTGGTTTGTACGTGCGTAAATGTACCATCGGTAATACCAGTAAGAGATTCTGAGGAGTATAAGTCGGATCTTGGTGGGTCGTGCTCATCGATATTTAGTTTTAGAGGTTGGTTAATTGTCGTGGGGCTGATGTCTGTAATAGTTAACAAGTAAACTCGCTTTGTTTTCGTCATTGATGTATGTAGTTTGTGTTCAAAACGCGTTTGTTGTTGGTTGTTTCTCTTGTAAACGTTTTGGATTCATTCTAGAAAGCTGTGTGACTTTGTGCTTAGTAACAACCAAACCAAACTAAATCTGATCGGTTGGTTTATAAACGACACAATGAGTTTTGCTTGATAATAGAAATTAAATATCAGTTTGAAAGTTAAATAGCTAAGTTTACATATAAGACAACCCACTTTACTGATTTTTAGAAATTAGAGGCCTGGCACGGCCAGGTGGTTAAGGCGTTCGACTCTTAATCTGAGGGTAGCGGGTTCAAATCCCCGTCGCACCAAACATGCTCGCCTTTTCAGCCGTGAGTCCGTTATAATGTGACGGTCAATCCCACTATTCGTTGGTAAAAGAGTAGCCCAAGAGTTGGCGGTGGGTGGCGATGACTAGCTGCCTTTAGCTGTCTTACACTGCTAAATTAGGGACGGCTAGCTGAGATAGCCCTCGTGTAGCTTTGCGCGAAACTCAAAATAAAATAAAACAAGCTTCTAATGGCAAGAACAGTTACAAGTACGTTACGTATAGTACGGTTTATATTTGAATATCGTTTTCTTTGAAAGCGTCTGCAATTTTTTCATTCCAGTGATGAGTGTTTGTTTTAGTGTTAAGGTGTTTTTGTTTTAATTTAGAAGTCTTTTAATCACCTTGATTTTAGCAATTGTGAAATCAAATGCCTGCTAGGACTAAACCATGTGATTTTCACGGTACACGGCTGTTGGTGTTCGTTTCAAAATTCCATCTAACATTACATGTTAAGTTATGCCTGTCTTTGGGTCAGGAGAGGGGGTGAACGACCTCGCAATGTGTAGGGCACGAGGTGCGTACCAGAGCTGTGGGTCACTAGTACCATCCACTGACTGTGAAGCATTGTTCTTCCACCCCGAGGGGGATAGGCTATATATCGTTGGTGTTCGGGAACTTCAAACGACATAAACTGTACAGAAGCTTTATGACCATTTTAAACAACGGTTGACGTCATAGAGCACGTGTGGAGTCTTTATTACAAGAAGCAAATATTGTCAAGTTAGGTCAATCACTTGTGTCCCTTGAAAAACGACTGTGTCGTGATTATGAGTTTTAGAAGCGTTACTTTAATTCTTTTTTAATAGCAGTCCTATACGATGAATATCGAACCTTTATTTAAGTTTCAGCTTTACAGTTCCACTTATTTCTACGTCTACAGAGATTTCAGACTGCACGTGACTCGAGATCGGTAAATATCTTCTGCAGCAGTAACTCAACTGGTCATTAAATCACCCAACCTAGCCTCCAAATGGTGCGCAAGGAGCGTGCGCATAGCTGAGAGGTCAACGAACCTGTGTTATCAAGAGCTAGCAAATAAGGCAAGTTGAAGAGGTATGAGAGGGGGAATCAAGTCTTTTGTGATTGGTTATAATGTTGACTTTATGGAGCAGGGGGTTCAAGGCCGTTGAAATGTATCAATAAAGTTAAACATTCTCTAAACTATTCCATGTCACGTGACAACTTTCCAGAAACATTACGTAATCATTTGTTCGCATCACTTTACGTGGTTTTAAGCACAAAGATAGCGAAACACTCGACAACATTACAAATACAGACAACACTTGACAACATTACGCATGCAATGGGCAATTTTTAGCAGAAACTTCTAGAAGGAACTTGGTCTTCTATTTTTCAGAATATATTCGCTATAAATCTTGTGTCAATATTCTCATTATTCTTAGAGCTTCACGTTTCTTTGTCTTTCCATGAATATTTCAGTTCTTTTGGCTGAGGCAATGAATATTCATCACCAAGTAAGCTGATTCGCTGAGTCTATGAATGTAATGTCACATGGTTTCATCACCAAGTAAGCTGATTCGCTGAGTCTATGAATGTAGTGTCACGTGGTTTCATCAGCTAGTGAGTTAATTGGCTGAGTATATGAATATAGTGTCACACGGTTTCATCACCAAGGGAGCTAATTAGCTGAGTCTATGAATATAGTACCACATGGTTTCATGACCAAGTGAGCTGATTGGTTGAGTCTATGAATATAGTGTCGCATGGTTTCATCACCAAGTGTGCTGATTGTTTAGGACTATATGGAGATACGAAAAGTTGTATGTAAAGTTATGGAAAATAGAAAATTTCTTTATTTTTTATAAAGTTCCCCTGATGTCACTCAGCAATCCCTTGTCGTCGTGTTTCTAGTTAAAGTAATTAAAAATCAACTTATTTGTTGTTAAACAAGTCAGCGATTTCTTTTAACTTTATATCCTTGTTTTCCATCATTAAAATCACTCAATCCAACCACTCACGTCGCCACCGAAGGAACAATATGATAGTCCAACATCAAGACAGTTATTTTCCGATAATAAGAGCTGATGAATTATATTCCATATATATATATATATACGATATTTTACGTAAAACACTCTAATACTGTTAAAGATTCAAATTAACAATTCAAATGCGGCACGTGGATTTAACGAATAAAAAAATATCCATGTTTCTTTTTAAAATGTAAAGATACCGGTTCATAGCCAGTTTGTATAAAGTAAATTTTTGATATCAAATATGTATATATCTATATAAAGATGGATCAAGATGTCCATATATATGAATTTTTAATGTAACTTTAAAAGACGTGTTTTCGTGGGACGAACTACTCACATACTGAGTGGAATGTGTCCACGACCTGAATGTTTGTTTATATCTGACACACACACGCACATGTGTGTCAGTGATGTGTATGAGTATGGTGGGGTCAATGCCCTCGTTCTGCGAGGAGCCCTGAAAGCCTCGCCAGTTATTGCGCGAACAGGTTTGCTGGTAACATTACTCCTTAGCCTTCGGGGTCGTGGAGGGTTTTTGATGTCAAAAACTAACCCTAAAAGTAACTGAAGTTGCCAGAGCAGTGCTAAGCACTGTATGTTTGTTGTCAAGCGCAAAGTTGCACAATGGGCTATCTATGCTGTGCCCACCACGGATGTCGAAACCCTTCAGGTTCACCACTATGTCACTGAGGAACTTTCCCATTGTTAAAAAATACCCAGTAAGCACAGTGGGGTCGATAACCATTGATGTCATCCACCCCCACCCACAGATATGATCGATTCGAACGTTTGTAATGTTAATACTCAAATTAACAACAAGTATTTCTTTTGTTCAATACTTATCCACGTATTGGAAAAGTTTATGTCTTTGACTGTTACAAACCTAAGAAAAGAAACAAAAAACAACTGCTCAGACAAAATAATAAACATTATTCATGCCAAGCAATAATTAGTAGAATTATTATAACAGTGACATTAATTTAATTAATTGAGTGTTGTTAGCGATACTGTAAACAATGAAATCATGGGCTATAAACAGTAGACGAAAAGGTGGTTTATATTGGCTCTACGACTAGCGTGGCGGTAAACCGTATAGACCACATTGTTTAAAACCAATTATACTTTCTGTAAAACGTATAAATTGTAATAAAATGTTTAAATTTATGTCAATATATTGATAACTACTTAGAGAAGTCGAGGCACCTGGACTTTGGTGAAACTGTCTTGTCAGTTCTCAACCTATACGCTTGTGAAACTGTCTTATCAGTTCTCACTGTATATATTTGTTTAGGAACTGACTCTGCTGTTGTTTTTATAACATGAAGTGTTTCATACGTACAATACAAGAAGTATGCGTAGGCACGTTCCATCACAACTTTTGATCCGGTAATAATGTGCCCTTTTGAATGAGGAACAGATACTTATGTATGACAATCATAGAAAGTCTCTGTTTCAGCTTTGAATTCAGTGTTTACGGCAAACGTAAATGCCCTCCCCAAACTTAAATTTGATCTATTTCTCAGCTTATTGATTATTTTAGATGTTATTGTACACTTATCCTTTAACTGCAACGTCCATATCTTTGAAACCAGCTAACTAGAAAGTCACGTGGTTTCTATGGTCGACAGTCGGATCTCTTAGCTAATAATCGATGTCCAGGATAGAAGTATATTAATCTTATAAAAGGAGAGGACGTGAACTAACTACAAATAACAACCACTACACGAATTAACGAATGTTTTTCAAAATGTGCGTTATCAGTCTCGTGACTAGGGTTAAGATATCTTAGTGATTAAATATAGATGACCAGATGTGACCGAAAATCCTCTCATATTAGTAAAGATATTTACAATTAAATCCTCCCATTTCTTTCTCTCTACTTATGTAAATGAAAAAAAAAAAAGTTTTGTTTTATCCATCATGTAATATAACAAAGTAGAATCATTTGCTACGTATTATTTAGCACTGACCCTCTCTCCAAATTAAATCCACTCTCCAAACCCTGGAGCCATGGATGCGGTATAAAAGTGACGGCCAAATCTCTTTTTTTTTTGTCTTGAAAAAGAAGCCGAAGAGTTGGCGGTTGGTGTTATTTTCTAACTGCCTTTCCTCTAGTCTATCATTTCAAAGTTAGGAACGTCTAGCGCAGGTATTTCTCTGATATACGTATTGTGAAAACTCTGATAAATAAAACCCGAATGATTATTTATAATAAGGTTAATGTTTCATTATCTTATTATTTACCGCGAAAATGTCTCCGCTGTTACAGCGGTAAGTCTACGGATTTACAATGCTAAAATCAGGGGTTTGATCCCCCTCAGTGGACTCAGCAGATAGCCTGATGTGGCTTTGCTATAAAAAAAACACACACACGCCACGACAATTTCAAAGATGGCGTAACAGTTTAAAAAGATGAAGCCACAGAATAGAACATTGTTATTAAAACGTGATTGTTTTCACCAATTTCCAAATAAAAACTTTTGTTCAACTATTGCTCCAGTTTACACCCAAGTTAACGACCGTTTTGTTGTATGTTTGTTTCTAGACGTTTGTTCAAAGCTACACTAGAACTATCTGCGCTAGCCGCCCTAAATTTAGAAATGACAGACTACAGGGAAGACAGCTAGTCAACATCACACCCCCCCAACTTTTCGGCTACTCCTTTACTAACGAAAAGTGTTATTGATCTTCACATGATAACGTGCCTACGACTAAAAGAGCGAGCATGTTCGACGAGGGAATTTGAGCCCGCGACTCTCAGACCAAGCCAGGCCCGATCTGCTTAATGGAAAAAAACAAAACAACTTTGTTTTCTTAATCTACAATTTTTTTGCACCGGAAAAAATAAATTACACTTAAAGCTAGAACAAGAAAAAACGATCTAAATATTAAAAACTGTAGTGTGACAAGTAATAAAGCATTCATCTCAGATTTATTTGTATCTATGATAACGTATATGAGATGTAAGTGACCATTAAAACTCGACAGTTTGAGCTGTATGCAACTATATCGAATTGTGGTTTCGAAAACTGCTGATGTAAGATTATTTATCGTTGTCCCCGCTCGCTATCAGAAGAAAGCTTTTACCTACTAACAGTACAATGAACCTTGTTAAGTGTCACAGTAGACATGTTGAATGGAGCGGGTTTCTTTTTTTCTTCTGTCTTTTTTTTTTTTTTTTTACTTCGGGTGAAATGCTAGTTTCCAGATCGCCAGGCCATACCTCAAAGAATAGTTGATATTTACAACATATAGAGTTAGCCGATGTATACGCGACACTTGCTGTTTTTCCCACCAGTGGCACAGCAGCATGTCTGTGGACTCACCCCACTAGAAACCGGGTTTCGATATCCGAGGTGGGCAGAGCACAGATAGTCCATTGTGTAGTTTTATGGTTAATTATAAAAAGTGAAACTTGCTGTTTTAATTAGTATTGTTACAGCTACGACTCGCTTTTGTGTAGAAATATAATGTTTAACTTCACATCATAAATGTTTCCTTTTATTGAGTGTCCTCATATTTTAATTTCGAGTTGGGAAGGACTAGTCATCGTCCTACGTGTAACTTATACAAATATTTATGTAACTTATTCTTTGAAATCGTTTTTGTAACGAAGAGACAACTAAAGATTAGTAGGTCCGAACTAGCATCTCCACTTACGTCAGAATGTTGAACTGCTAACACAAGTACATTAAATAAGATATTTCGTTTGTTTCGTCCTTTAAAGGTATAAAGTATAGACCCTTGTGACCACGATCACAAAGATACTTTTAAAAAAGTCATTTCTAGTATGGAATCTTTAACGATTACAACAATACTGAAAATCTGACTGGAATAGTAGTCCTTTGTCAGTTCCACAGCTCATGTGGGAGGCTTTCCTGTAGCGATCGATACTAGATAAACTCCAGAGATGCTATCACAATGTTTACTTTAGTCGTTACCTGTTTGAACCAGGTCGACTCGAGCTTAACCATTCACGTGACGTCAGATGCATGGCTTTTGTTGTAAACCAACTTCGATTCTATCCAACAATGGAAAGAATAAAAAAAAACAAAAACGATTCTTTCCGAAAGTGTTTCCTCCCACGAAGAGAAACTGGGTTAACTAATCGGTCATCGACCTTAGGGGCCTTATTTACAACAAGAATCGGTTCTTGTTTAATTCAAGGAACGTGAGGCGGGTGTAAAAATTCTGGAATAGAGCTATTTGCAGTAAAAATATTGGAATCCAGTCCAATTAACTCTTCTCATCGGAGTTCCTGAAGACTCACACGACTTTGACCTTATATCACGGAATCATTCAAACACTGCTAGCCAAGTAAACATAGAAGACAACAGTTCTAGATGGAATATCTCACATAGTGGGAGCATAAAATGACTGTTAAAGTTTTATAGTGAAACAAAGTACTAGAGGACAGGAGGTTTTGTTTGGGAGACCTTATAGTGGAGATACTAGAAGACAAAAAGTCTTAGTTGGAAGACCTTATAGTGGAGATAATGGAAGACAGAAAGTCTTAGTTGGAAGACCTTATAGTGGAGATACTAGAAGACAGAGAGCCTTGGTTGGAAGACCTAATAGATATTAGAAGAAAGAAAACCTTGGTTGGAAGACCTTATAGTGGAGATACTAGAAGACAGAAAACCTTGGTGGAAGACCTAATAGTGGAGATACTAGAAGACAGAGAGCCTTGGTTGGAAGACCTAATAGATATTAGAAGAAAGAAAACCTTGGTTGGAAGACCTAATAGTGGAGATACTAGAAGACAGAAAACTTTGGTGGAAGACCTAATAGTGGAGATACTAGAAGACAGAAAGCATTGGATGGAAGACCTAATAGTGGAGATACTAGAAGACAGAAAACCTTGGTTGGAAGACCTAATAAATATTAGAAGAAAGAAAACCTTGGTTGGAAGACCTTATAGTGGAGATACTAGAAGACAGAAAACCTTGGTGGAAGACCTAATAGTGGAGATACTAGAAGACAGAAAACCTTGGTGGAAGACCTTATAGTGGGGATACTAGAAGATAGAAAGAAGACAAACAGTCTTGGATAGTGGAAAACCTTTGGAAGACCAAACAGTGGAGATAGTAGAAGACAGAAAGCCTTGGTTGGAAGACCTAATAGTGGAGATACTAGAAGACAGAAAGCCTTGGTTAGAAGACCTAATAGTGGTGATACTAGAAGACAAAAAGTCTTGGTTGGAATACCTTATAGTGGAGATACTAGAAGACAGAAAGCCTTGGTTGGAAGACCTTATAGTAGAGATACTAGAAGACAGAAAGCCTTGGTTGGAAGACCTTATAGTAGAGATACTAGAAGACAGAAAGCCTTGGTTGGAAGACCTAATAGTGGTGATACTAGAAGACAAAAAGCCTTGGTTGGAAGACCTTATAGTAGAGATAGTAGAAGACAAAAAGCCTTGGTTGGAAGACCTTATAGTAGAGATAGTAGAAGACAGAAAGCCTTGGTTGGAAGACCTTATAGTAGAGATACTAGAAGACAGAAAGCCTTGGTTGGAAGACCTTATAGTGGAGATACTAGAAGACAGAAAGCCTTGGTTGGAAGACCTAATAGTGGAGATACTAAAGACAGCAAGTCTTAGTTGGAAGATCTTATGGTGGAGATACTAAAGACAGCAAGTCTTGGTTGGAAGACCTTATGGTGGAGATATTAGAAGACAGCAAGTCTTGGTTGGAAAACTTCATTGTGAAAGCATTACAATATTATTCAAGCGAAGTTTATAGTGGAGGTACTTGGTCTCATAGAGAAATCATTGTATACAGGTTAGATTCACTTTATATTACAGGCACTGGAAGCCAAAATATCTTCGTTGAAGGACCTTATGTAGTAAGAGTGTAAGAACTCATCTATTTACTGTGAATTAGGATCTTAAACATTGCTGGAAACTTTTTAATGTTTTGATATCGCGTTGAACCTCAGTAACTCTAGGGGCAGCAGCATCCTCCGCTAATCCTTCATCAATCTTCTTTTGAGAACATAACTGTAATTCGTACAAGTGCTACCAGAAGAACACGTCGATAGTGATTGTGTTATAGGAGAGACCTTTTTGAACGGTGGTTTCAGATGTTGAGATGTTAATGTACGGGCTTGAGCTTTTCATTAAAGCTGACCAATGGGAGCAGGTAGCGAAGATGCCTCAAGGGTTTGTATGTGGTATTCTGGAAACTGTCGTTACTTCTTTGTTCACACGTAGTCAGTCGTTAGTTGAGGTGTATTCTTCCAATAAAGACAAGATGTGAGAAATCTGCTGATGGCGTTTTGACCTTATGTTGCTGGAATAAAGTTTCTAATATTTACGTATTTATACAACATTGAAATCAGCGCAATCGGGTTTAACTTGTTGATTATTCCACTTAGAAACTTTCTTTGACATGTCGTAAACATGACAGGCTGAGGTCAGGTCATATACCTGACCAGTGAGCAGTAAAAGGTTTTGATTGTTACTCTAAAGTTAGGAGAAAACAAAAACTGGAAGTAGTTTAATGCAGCTGTTTTTCTTATTGTTTTGGGTTAAGCATAGTGGGCTATTTGTGCTTTGCGCATCATAAATATTGAAATCCGGTTTTTAGAGTTGTAAAACCACAGACATACTGCTAAGCCGCTAGGAGGCGTAATTCATCGGACTTTTGTCTTTCTTGATAGCAATTTAGGTGTTTTTCTCTTCCTATAGACTTTGTCATAAGCTTCGTTATGGTAATCTCAGTGACGACCCCAGTAATTCTAATTGCCAGACTGACACTAATTTAATGTTATCTTGAACCAACGTAATTATTTCCATAAACTTTAGTGTGGGATAAATCAATTTCCACCGATAAAATACACTTGAGATCTGACATCAGCTGTGACGTATTAATATAAAAACCGTTTTTGTTGTTCGAAAACCCGTGTATACTTTTAAGTAACATGAAGTTTCTTAGGCTAAATAAGATATTATAAACAACTGCACTAAAACTGCCAGACATTTTTATAGTTTGTTTGTAAAGATAGGAAAGTAAAACATGAATATTCAGTTTCAGTAAAATTAAAAGTATATTTAGTATAAGTTTTTTCACGAGCTCAGTTATTTGGGTTATAACAAAACTACGAACAATTACGACGATATGACAAACATTTTGCAGCAAAGTAAGAAAAAGGAACTGGTGTTGTCAAGAAGCGTTTAACAAATGAAAACAAGAATTTATTACGTCATAGAGACACACTTATTAACGTTTAACCCTACTAACACTTGTTTACTACTATTAACACTAAACACAATATATTCAGGCAGTACTATCACTCGTAACAAAATATATTCATAAATATTAACATTTGTTTACTACTATTAACACTAGAAACACTATATTTGATCAGTACTATCACTCTTAACACGATATATTCATATATATTAACATGTATTTGCTACTACTAATATTTCAAACAAAATATATTTGGTAAGTACAACCACGCGTAACACAATATATATTATCATATATATTATCACTTGTTTACTATCATTAATACTTCAAACACAATGTATTTCGTCAGTACTATTACCCATAATACAATATAATCACATGTATTAACATTTCAAACATAATATATATAGTCTGCACCATCACTCGTAACACAATATATTCATATATATTAACGCTCGTTTACTACTAGTAACACTTGAAACACTATATTTGGTCCATGCTGTCAGTCGTAATAAAATATATTCATATATATATTAACAATTGTTTACTACTATTAACACTAAACACAATATATTTAGACAGTACTATCACTCGTAAAACATTAAATTCATATATATTAACACTTCAAGCACAATAGATTTGGCTCAATACTACCACTCCTAACACAATATATTTATATATATTAACACTTGAAACACAATATATTTGGTCAGTACTGTCAGTCGTAACGCAATATATTCATATATGTTAACACCTGTTTATTACTGTTAAGACATCAAACGCAAGTATACTTCGTCAATACTACCATTCCTAATGCAATATATTCACATATATTAACGCCTGTTTACTACTATTAACACTTCCAACACAATATATTTAGTCAGTACTATCACTCGTAAAATAATATATATTAACACTTGTTTACTACTATTAACTCTTCAAACACAATATATTTGATCAGTACTGTCAGTCGTAACACAATATATTCATATGTATTGACACTTGTTCACTACTGTTATTATTTCAAACACAATATATTTGGACTGCACTATCACTCGTAACACAACATATTCATATATATTAACACTTTAAACACAGTATATTTGGTTAGTACTGTCAGTGGCAACACAATATAGTCACATATATTAACACTTGTTTACTACTATTAACATTTAAAACACAATATATTTGGTGAGTACCACCACTCATAACACAATATATTTATATATATATTAACAGTTGTTTACAACTATTGAGACATCAAACACAATATATTTGATCAGTATTAGTACGTTCACTTGTAACACAATATATTCATTTATATTAACACCTGTTTACCACCATTAACACTTCAAAAACAATATAGTTAATCAGTACTACCATACGTAACACAATATATTCATAGATATTAACACTTGTTTACTGCTAATAACATTTCAACCAAAATATATTTGGTCAGTACAATCATCGTTACACAATATATTCATATATATATTAACACTTGTTTACAATTATTAAAACTTCAAACACAATATATTTGGACCGCACTATCGCTCGCAACACAATATATTCTCATATATATTAACACTTCTTTACTACTATTAACACTTCAAACACAATTTATTGCATCAGTACTACAACTCGTAACACAATCTATTCATATATATTAACACTTGTTTACTACTATTAACATTTGAAACACAATATATTTGGTCAGTACTACCACTCGTAACACAAGATATTCATATATATATATATATATATATATTAACACTTGTTTACTACTGTTAACACTTCAACGCAATATATTTGGTCAATACTACCACTCGTAACACAATATATTCTCATATATATTAACACTTGTTTACTGCTATTGACACATCGAACACAATATATATTGTTCGTAAAACAATATATTCATATATATTAACACTTTCTTACTACTATTAACACTTCAAACAAAATATATTTGGTCAGTGCCACCACTCGTAACACAATACATTCACATGTATTAACACTTGTTTATTACTACTAACGTTTCAAACAAAATATATTTGGTGAGTACCACCATACGTAACACAATATATTTGCATATATTAACACTTTTTTACTACTACTAACGTTTCAAACAAAATATATTTGGTGAGTACCACCATACGTAACACAATATATTTGCATATATTAACACTTTTTTACTACTATTAACACTTCAAACAAAATATATTTGGTCAGTACTACCACTCGTAACACAATATATTGATATATATATTAACACTTGTTTACTACTACTAACATTTCAAAAAAAATATATTTGGTCAGTACTGTCAGTCGTAGGAAAACATATTCATGTATATATTAACACTTGAAACAAAATATATTTGGTGAGTACCACCATACGTAACACAATATATTTGCATATATTAACACTTTTTTACTACTACTAACGTTTCAAACAAAATATATTTGGTGAGTACCACCATACGTAACACAATATATTTGCATATATTAACACTTTTTTACTACTATTAACACTTCAAACAAAATATATTTGGTCAGTACTACCACTTTAACACAATATATTGATATATATATTAACACTTGTTTACTACTACTAACATTTCAAAAAAATATATTTGGTCAGTACTGTCAGTCGTAGGAAAACATATTCATGTATATATTAACACTTGAAACACAATATATTTGTTCAGTATTACCACTTTAACACAGTATATTCATATATATATTAACAGTTGTTTGCTGCTATTAATAATTCAAACACAGTTTCTTTCATTACATTATGTAACAAAATATTTACTTTTTCTTGTTCCTGGGCAGAAAGTGTTATTTCCAAATTGCTTATACCTAAAGTAAATGGAAAAGACTTATTTTTCTCTTCAAACTTTGCTTTTGTGATCCGGGTAATGAAAGTTACTCATTTTCCAGAACATTCCAGGTACATTCAGTGCTGAGTAGCTGATAGAGAATTTTTCTCAAACTTACAAGAATTTTCAAAAACTTTTTAGAACTTTCCATAGCAATATATATATATACAGGGATTCACCACTCACCACTTCAGTTTAGTTCTAGCTGCCTAAGTGAACACATAGACCTATCTGATTTTATCCGAGATGGCATCAAGAAGCTGCAAGCATTTTCCAGACGCATTCTACTATGTATGTGGACAGTTTATCAAGACAAGAGCGAAAAAGTACTCTGTAACAGCATCTACTAAAATGTATGAAGCCTACAAGGCATATTTCAGCATGCCTGTCGGGGATCAAAGCAAACCCTGAGCGCCTCATTTTACCTGTGAGCATTGTAAAAATTTCTAGAAGGTAAGACTGACAATTTTATCTTGTTTGAATAGTAAGATTTTATATTTTACAAATTTTAGACCTTTTAAAATTTAAATATATTTTTTAAATTTCCAATAGTTTTGAAAAAATATCACAAGATATTTCGCACGAACCCTCTTACACATTATTTGTGGATGAAATAAATTTATTTTACATAATAACAATTTTATTTTGCTTTTTTGCAGGATGGTACAGAGAAGAAAAGAGAGTCATGAAGTTCGCTATTCCAAGACCTTGCTAGAAGCCTTGAAGTATGATGAGTATGGCTGGGAAGTTATCGGAGACTTCAAAATGGTGGCATTCCTGATGGGTCTCCAAGGAGGCTTTACCAAGTTTCCCTGTTATCTTTGCCTTTGGGACAGCAGGGACACCGCAGCGCACTACAACAGGAAGTACTGGCCACAACGGACCGAGTTCTCTGTGGGGAGGACAATGTCAAGTGTGGGCCACTAGTGGACCTCCAGAAGGTGTTGTTCTCACCATTACACATAAAACTGGGTCTTATGAAACAATTTGTCACAGCTTTTCGTAAAGAGTCTTCAGCCTTCAAGTACCTTCGAGACTTCTTCCTTATGCTGTCTGAGGCAAAGGTCAAGCTGGTGTTTTTGTTGGCCCGCAAATTAAGAAGATCCTGGAGTACACAGAATTCCCCAAGAAGCTCAGTAGGAAAGGGGAAAAAAAAATGCTTGGGGCAGCTTTTTCGCAGTGGTTCGGGGCTTCTTTGGCAATCGCAAGGCCGAAAATTATGTGAAACTGGATGAGGCTCTGGTGAAGAACTACGGCAAAATTGGCTGCAGGACGTGCCTGAAAGTCCATATCCTTGATGCTCATCTTGATAAATTCAAGGATAACATGGAAGCAGACTCAGAGGAGCTAGGCGAGCGCTTCCACTAAGATATACTGGACTTTGAACACTGCTACCAAGGAGCGTATAACGAAAACATGATGGGAGACTATTTGAGGGCTGATACGTGAAAGTGATTTACATTACAGTCACAAATCTCGAAAAACTACACACTTCTAAACATTTTTGCATAACTTTAGTATATATACATGTAAATCTTGATTCATATGTTCTTTTATTCAGACCATATGTAAATGAAAATGTGCAAATTTGCCTGTTTTTACATAGAAAATAGGTTAATGTCTAAATTTCATTATCTGTCAGAAAAGCAAGGTTTGAAGAGAATAATGGCCATTTTCTGTACTTTTACAACATGAGCAATTAAGAAATAACACATACTGTCCAGGAACAAAATTTGTGTTACATAGTGTTATTACAATCACACGTAACGTCGTGTTACTTTTCATAATGCAATTTCATGATCCATACTAAGTTATAACACAATATGTTTCATTAGTGTTATTTTGTTATACAGCGTTGTATTTCAGTGTTAACCTCAGTATCAGTACGAACATTTTAACACAACGCTGATGGTATTTGTTTATAAATGCATGTAACCATAGCCAGTCTTTAAACTCCACAGGCCCGAGGGGTCCGCTGCGCATCTCCACAACTCTGCCACGAAGCAGCGACATCGGTCAGCTGAGCTCGTCTTCCGAACCGTGTGCGTCTCGTGTAGCGGGAAACAGATTTTGCAAGATGTCAGTGGAATGGTTCGTCCAGGTGAAGTGTTGGCAGTCATGGGACCGAGCGGTAGGTACAATAAGTAACTTTCGTTCTTCTAATCCCAGGTCTTTGCACTTTTATATTCAGCATGGTCACCGTTCTTGGGGATAACTACCACTCGACCTCTCTTAGAAATATGGTACTTGTTTATTTGGTTAGTTAACAAGCAAGTTTGGCACTAACCAGTAAATCTCATATTGTTCCTTCAATATCCATTCAGGTTTGGCAAGTAGATTAAGAATTTTGTTTTATATTTGACATCGAAGTAATTATTTACATTAAATTTCAACCTATACACGTCTGTTGTCAGTTTATTTCTGACGTTAATGAGTTCATCTGTATTCCAGGCTCTGGAAAAACCACCTTACTGAATGCATTGAGTGGTAGGATGAAAACAGACTCGGGCCTAATCACGTTGAACGGAGAAACACTCACTAAACAGCTGCGCAGAAGGATCTGTTACGTCACGCAACAGGACATCTTCTTTCCAGACCTCACACTCCGCCAGACTCTCACAGTAAGAAATATTATAAAACAGAAAACTGGTGTCGCCTAATGCTAAGAAGGTTAACTCTCACAATGAGAAATAGTATAGAATATAGAACTGGTGTCGCTTGATGTTAAGAAGGTTAACTCTCACAGTAAGAAATATTATAGAATATAAAACTGGCATCGCCTGATGTTAAGAATATTAACTCCCAAAGTCAGAAATATTATAGAATATAAAACTGGCGTCGCCTGATGTTAAGAAGGTTAACTCTCACAGTCAGAAATATTATAGAATCTAAAACTGGTGTCGCCTAATGTTAAGATTAACTCTCAATCAGAAATACTACAGAATATAAAACTGGCGTCACTTAATGTTAAGAATGTTAACTCTCAGTCAGAAATATTATAGAATATAAAACTGGCGTCGCCTAATGTTAAGAAGATCAACTCTCATAGTAAGAAATATTATAGAATATAAAACTGGCGTCGCCTAATGTTAAGAAGATTAACTCTCATAGTAAGAAATATTATAGAATATAAAACTGGCGTCGCCTAATGTTAAGAAGATCAACTCTCATGGTAAGAAATATTATAGAATATAAAACTGGCGTCGCCTAATGTTAAGAAGATCAACTCTCATAGTAAGAAATATTATAGAATATAAAACTGGCGTCGCCTAATGTTAAGAAGATTAACTCTCATAGTAAGAAATATCATAGAATATAAAACTGGTAACGCCTAATGTTAAGAAGATTAACTCTCATAGTAAGAAATATTATAGAATATAAAACTGATGTCGCCTAATGTTAAGAAAGTTAACTCTCAGTCAGAAATATTACAGAATATAAAACTGGAATCGCCTAATGTTAAGAAGATTAACTCTCATAGTAAGAAATATTATAGATTATATAATTGGCGTCACCTAATGTTATGACATAACCTGTGATTTTCAACAGATGTAGAAAGTTAGTTGGTTTTGAGTTGTGTTACCAAATTCATAATATGTTTGTATTTGAGTTGTTTTTGGCAAATATTTTTCAAACAACCACCATTTTCATTTTGACATTTGATCACGTTTATTTACTCCTTATAATTTGTGGGTTAACTTTAAAGTTTATACTGTTATCCGTTATCACATGTTGGTTTTTTTCACTCCCTTGTAACGTGACTAGCATATTTTCTCTGTCGAACACCACATTTTGCTGCTAACCTTGTAAAGCTGGCTTCTCGCCTTGTCATAACAAAATTTTATACGTCCAATGAACATATAAGCTTTCATACGTTACGTGTTTGTGGTAGTGAAAATATTATAACGACAACATTTTATTGGTGTTAAAACAGCATTCAAGAGCTGTTCTGTTTTTGTTAAGCTTGTTTCGAATCTTTAAGCCGAAAGTAAATAAAACGACCTGAGTTCTAATAACTGAAGCGACATAATTTTGATTTGATTAGAACAATAAGATACGAATTATGGAAATTCAAATATTTATGCATTTGTTTCTTAGCTTGTTTGTAGTTAACCACAAAAACTGCACAATAGACTATCTTCGCAGAGGAACAGGTATCGAAACTTGGTTTCATACGTTTTAAGTCAGCAGAAATACGGAGTTATATGGAATTTTAAACAGAGAATTCAATAATGATGTGTGTAAATATCTACTTTATGGATTTAATTCCTAGGTAAACACGTACGTTATGGATTTCATTCCGAGGGAAACACATACTTTATGATTTGATTCCAAAGTAAACACATACTTTATGGATTTAATTCGTAGGAAGACACATACTTTATGGATTTAATTTCTAGATAAGCATATACTTTATGGATTTAATTTCTAGATAAGCATATACTTTATGATCTAATTCCTAGGTAAACACATACTTTATGATTAATTCCTAGGTAAACACATACTTTATAATTTAATTTCTAGATAAGCATATACTTTACGGATCTAATTCCAAGGTAAACACGTACTTTATGTATTTAATTCCTAGGTAAACATATACTTTATGATTTAATTTCTAGGTAAACTCGTACTTCATGGATTTATTTCCTAGGTAAACACATACTTTAATTGTTATTATATATATATGTAAATATATTTTATTTAAATCTTGTTACACTGTGATGCATGTAAAAAGATAACATCTGATGTCTGTTGTATTCATATCTGGAATGAGGCAAGTTAGATATCACTTGTGAAGCTGGGTTTGATCCAAAGGAGACAAAGTAATAGTTGCTTTTTACAATTAAAAGAGTTCACATACAGTATGATAACCACTGTATTTACAGGGAATAGTTTCTATTTACAAGTCGTTTATTCACTGAAGATTACTGTGGACAAACATTATGATGACTGATTCCATAGTAACTATCCTTATGTTGCTTGTTGAAGGTTTTTATTCCAGGTGAAATACCTGAAAAATATCTGAAAGCTGTCGATTTTTCTTTGTTCTCCACTTTTATCTTCTGAAACTGAAGTGACAAATCTAGTCTTTCCAGAAGGAAGTTCCATGAACTTTTCATTGTCAGTCTACTCATTTATTGGCCTTAAAATTCTTCTATCTCAAACACTGACTAATCTGCAAGACTGTGTAATCATATAGTTGTTATGGTATTAATTTATTACCACACAAGATGGGGTAAAATGTCTTAAAACCAAGAGGGGTTGACTCATTACTAGAAGCATTCACAAAACACGTGAAAAGTTATTTTAATATGGTGTTGTATAATAAACAAGAAACAAATAACAATATCTTAGTTACCTCTCTTCTGCTTGACTATGATATATGTTATATTGACATATAGTTTCTAGGTTATTTTATTACAAATTTAAATTTATGCCACCTTAGTTCAGTTTCCTTCTGCTTCTGGTGTATGATTTGGTGTTTTAGTCTATTTAATTCAGTTGTTAAATTTATACATCTACTGTATGACATGATGTTTTAGATTATTTAAATCTGTTGTTAAATTCATACACCTACTGTATGACATGACGTTTCAGACTATTTTATTCAGTTGTAAAATTCATACATCTCTTGTATGACACGATGTTTCAGGCTATTTCAATCAGTTGTTAAATTCATACACCTACTGTATTAAATAATGTTTCAGGCAATTTCAGTTAGTTGTTCTATTCATACAATATACTATATGACTTGATGTTTCATGCTATTTCACTGAGTTGTTAATTCATACATCTGCTGAAAGATATAATGTTTTAGTCTCTTTCATTCAATTGTTAAATTCATATATCTTCTCTATTGCATGATGTTTCAGGCTATTTCATTCAGTTGCTAAATTCATACATCTACTGTATAACACGATGTTTTAGTCTATTTCAGTCCATTTTGAAATCATGATGAGTTGGTGCTGTGCGACCATTCAGCGAGTGTTATTGTGTGAATCGACAAGACTGAAGGAAAGTGTTATACGTAAATCTACGTTGAATTCTGTTAGTGACGTCAACTCTCATGTGATGACTTGTTGGCCAATCTAAGATGAACACTTTTCTGGGCTATCAATTTTACTTTACTATCATTCTTTTCTTAAGTTTAGTGGTTGTTAAACTTTAGGACACACTCTGCTCATTCTTGAAATCAGATCTTATCGTCATAAGTCTTAGAAACTTAAAACTTATCTACTCGGAGGTTGGGTTAAGTTCCCATTGAAAGGTGATACATTCCAGGGTCTTACTGAGATCTACTACAAAACTAGTACAAGTTATTACCGTCCTAGGTTTCACTTCAGGTTAATAGAGTCCAAGGTTCTAGTTAACTAACCTTAACACAGGCGAAAGTCCCAATGAAGATTAATACAGCACTATGTCCTAGTGCAAGTAATATTTTTAATATTGTATTGATAATCGAAGTATAACGATATTTCTTGAAAACAATGAATTCTGACATTAGGAATATTACGCTATAAAAATAGGTGTGAGGAAATCTTTCATTAGAAAGAGAGGTAGATGGGGTGGTATTCCACTTTTGAATTTTTCTGGCTCATTCGTTGTCTCTTTCGACATGCAGAGCCATGTCTGCGGACTTATCGCGCTATAAACAAGGTTCCAATATCCGTCTTGGGCAGAGAACAGATAAAACATTGTGTAGCTTTTTGCTTAACTTCAAGCAAGCAAACAAACAAAAATCGCTGTCTCTTTAATTCAGATATATTTAGATAGTTTTAATCATTACATTTCTAATTAGAAAGAAACTTGAAAATAATATTTAGCAGAAGAATTGAATAATTCCCCTGGGCCTAACGTCAGTTTCAAGGACACAAACAGATCAAATGTTGTTCACCTGTTCACCTCTTTGCTGATAGTAACGCCCTCTAAGCAACTGTTGGAGTTAAATAAAGCGCGTCTGAACGATATACACAGGTGTTGAAAAATTCCGTCGATATGGTACACTTTTTGTCTGTATTTATAGTTTATATTTAACAGAAAATCGGTAAACGTAGCTTTGAAGAAAAAGAAGATATTTATTTCTCGTTTAGCTGAATAAATAATTTTGTCCTGTCTATATTACTTGAATTTCATTAAATATTAAGGGACAGCACAATTGTATTAATTAATAAATGTTAAGTAAATAACGCGAGTTGCCACCTTGTTTGTTTTTCTTCTAATGATTGATTTTTTTTTAATTCTTAAATATGCCCTTGTCAGCATTTCTATACGGATAGAAATGGTTACGAAAAAGCGCTTGCAACAGTGACCGAAAGACTTTAACATAAAGCTGCTAATAAAACGCTCTCCTACGGTTAAACTAGGGTTAGTCTGATAACTGTATTGTACACAAAGACACCACTATTCAAAACAAATAATTAAAAATAATACATAGTAAGGATATACGCCTACAGAGGGTGTAGCCTATTTTCTCGATAGATTTAGATAGATTATCATCTTATTTCGTGTAAAGTGATTAAAACAGCTCATATTTAATGAAGCTTTGGACAGCTTGACACTGTATGGAAAGTGTTTGTTTCAAATGTACAAAAATCGAGCGCATGTGTTTGAAGGACATTTAGAGACTGGAGGAATTTACAATATGAAGAATTTTAGTGAAAGTGAAAAATTTCCTTAACTTTATGTATTGACCCCACACTTTTATCTCCGCTAGCCGTCTCTAATTTAGCAGTGTAAGACTAGAGGGAAGGCAGTTAGTCATCGCGATGCACCGCCAACTCTTGGGCTACTCTTTACCAACGAATAGTGGGATTGACCATCACATTATAATGTGACCCACGGCTGAAAGACCAAGCATGTTTGGTGTGACGGGAATTCGAATCTCCGATCCTTGGATATCTACTCGAGCGCCCTAACCACCTGGCCATGCCGGACCCGCACTTTGATCTTACACATTGTATAGAAACTGAACATTTGTAAATTCAGTTAAAGAAGCACTAACACTTGTGGAGAATTATGGGAACTTATCCGATGTAAACTTTATTACAGTAATAGCGTGAAAACGTTGATGATCATACGAATTTACTCCAGTAGGGACTGATTGGTCAAAACGGTCAGGTCAAAGGCTATTAACTTTTGAGCTATTTACCGGAGGGTGGGAAGCCAGTAGCATCAACTCTTTGACCCGTATAATTGTAACTACTGAAAGTGCCTGCGGAACATTTCGAATCTTTGGCCTGCCCTAGTGGTTCAGCGGTAAAACTGAGGGCTTATAACTATGAATATTGGATTTGATACCCGTGGTTGGTACGACACTGATAGCCATTTCTGTAGCTTTATGTTTAATAACGACTAAACCTTTCCTTCGTAGTGTGGCAAGCGAACTAATCTTCAGCCATGCTCGGACCACGGATGTCGTAAAAAAATTAAGTAGCACATTAGTGTATTACAATGTTTGTTCTGTGATGAACCTTCGCTAGCAGGTGCCGTTGACATCACCATTGGCAGTAAAGATCTGATTACACACGGTTTATATGGTAAAGTGATTTTAAATTACATGCACACAAACATTTCGAGTTGTATTTGTACGGGTTTGCGTAATAATACAATGTTGTCATGACACGATACTGATGAAGGCATTTTTAAATCATAGTTTTAATATCAAAACTATGCTCACACACACACACATCATATGTGCATATTTATTTTTACAGTACTTACTGTTACTACGTGTCGTGAAAGCTAAGTTCATTTATTTTGTGTTTTTGTAATTAGGCACAAAGCAACACAATGAGCTATCTGTGCTCTGTCCTCCACGAGTATCGAAACCCGGATTCTAGCAAAGTGAGTCCTCAAACCTTCCGCTGCGCCACTGGGAGGCGAGTGAAAGGTTTGACGCCTAGTTTCTTTATCCTAAGTCTCTACAACATTTTGTTGACTTTAATAATCTGCTATACGATGTTTCTCGCATCCAAGTTTCTTAATCTGCGTAAAACTAGTAAAGGATAAATATGGTTAATGAAGATTACAAAACTCCAGGTTTACACCGCTAGAAACTTGTGCTTAACTACAAACAAACAAAAATAATGTTCTGTAAGAAATGTTAAGCAACGAGAGGGCGACATGAGAGCTACTGAGATAATAAGTAATGAAACCTAATCAATATTTCCAAACTCAACATTGGCAAGGTGGTGATGGTGGTGGTGTTATTTCAGAGAACTCTTGAAAAATAACCAACGACAGACAAATCAGATAATAACGCCTCGAAGGTCTGTGAGAAAAAACAGAAATCTTGTTTAGAGAAGTAAGAATAGCAGTGAAAATAAACCCTGCTACGAAGCAGCGGGACTTCCCAATAAACTTGATGGAAAGTCTTTAAGCAGACAGACCTTGCCTGGTTGCACGGAAAGAGTAAGAAAGCAGTCGTTATTTCAATGTGGAAAAGGAAAGTAAAGGCAGCTTACAAAACACAGAGGCACTAGGGAAAAAAATATTTGTCAAAATAACTGGAAAGCGACAAAAACCAACTATTGAAATTCAACCAAAGGTAATAAAAACATTCTTACAAGAAAGTGAAACAAATGGCTTTCTTTAAATATCGATATGTACGTTGGTAGCTTTCCAAAATAAAACATGAAAACACTGGCCTTTTTGTGCTCTTAAAATAAATAAAAATTCTTTGTATTAAATAAGGCAAGTTCGTTTCACCACACCAAATCAATCTTTAAACTTGGTCTTGAAACTTTGGGTGTTTGAAGATATGTGTTTCAAGTTTGAGGCTAAGTCCTAACTGACAAACTGACAATGATTTCATTTTGGCTGAGTGTGGACCAGTATTTTGCGTGTCCGAGGGTGAATCTGATAGTCCATGGTTTGTATCCCAATTTCGCGAAATCGTACTCCATACTTTAGGGCTATTAGTGCATTATAAATGAAACGGTCAAATCCACTATTCGATTAGAATTAGAATTTTAACCATTTATTTATTATTTTGAAATCAAGGTCGGAGGTTGTCCTTTAGAAACTTTGTACGGATCGAACCCTAATTTCTCAACAACAAACTCGTCTTGAGGGCTAGTAGCGTTAAAATCCCGGGGCCACCTATTATGGTGAACTAAATACAGATATCCTATTGTGTAGCTTTGCGCTTAAACCAACAAGTCTGACGTAAAAAAAAACGCATATTGAACCTAAATGTATCGCATAATTTTGGTGTCACGTGATTTGTTGCTTTTCGTAGTGCTAGAAGCTCAGGTCACTAGATCGAACAGCCATTGGTCTAAGGCCGTCTGTTTCACTTGTCCTGATCACACAGCCTCCATCACCCACTGCTAACTCGAGAAAGGTTAATTAGTTAGGTGCAATGTTTATGAGGTACGACCAGGTGAGCCAACAGTCCAATAACCTGACCCCCTCTTGCCTTCACTTATCTGAACTCTGGGTCATTGTCACAAAGCGATTCTTCGCCACGGGGCAAAGGGTCGATGACTTGTGCTCGGTACAGTCTCCCCTTTCATGTCTCCCTCTAGTGTTGAAAGGGTTGAATTTCTACAGCAATCAGAATGTACGTTTGTAATGTATAATTAAAATACTAACATCACCAAACGATACTTAGTTCGAGCCTTAACTTTAATAGTTTTATATTTTTATTCACATTTTTTAAAAATAAAGTTTGTTTGTTTTGAATTTCTCACAAAGCTACACGAGGGCTATCTGCGCTAGCCGTCCATAATTTAGCAGTGTAGGACTATAGGGAAGGCTGCTAGTCATCACCACCCACCGCCAACTCTTGGGCTACTCTTTTATCAACGAATAGTGGGATTGACCGTGACATTATAACGCCCCCACGGCTGAAAGGGCGAGCATGTTTGGTGCGACGGGGATTCAAACCCGCGACCTTCAGATTACGAATCGAACGCCTTAACCCACCTGGCCATGCCGGGCCATGTTTTTAATAATAATAATAAAAAGAAGGTTTTCATCTCTGGACAAGCTTAGAATAGTGAACTATGGTGTGATGAGAACTTGTATGATGTTAAAAGGTGTGATCATAAGAAGGGTCACGCGACTATAATTCACTTTAATTAGTCGAAAATTTCTGAAAGTTGTGTAATTGCTGCGATGTATACAGCTAAAATGCTTTGAGCGTGATAGGCTGAAAATATAAACGAAGTGGCCTGGTGTGAAATATACTTTTTATTTTTTGTCAGTCATAATACGTCACTATGTTTACTACACTTAGGGTTGCGATACAAACAATCTTTTGATAGCAGATACAGCTTTAATCGTAAAAGAAACGAAGAAAAGAAAAAGTAGCCAAACGGTTAGCATGCCAAGATTGTGAATTTTAGGACTTATCGTCCGGAACCAGTTACTACGAAGACATCCTTTACACTTTTGGCTCTGAAGGTGTTATATAGGTTGTAACAACTTCCACTCTTCCATCACACGATAGAAGCAAAAGAACTGCCGGTAGGTGTTTTTATCCAGCTGCCTTTCCTCTAGTCCAGGGGTTCTTAACCAGGGGTGCCCGCACCTCTAGGGGGGTGCGAAGATGATTCCCAAGGGGTGCGAGGATGCCCATGAATAATTAAAGCAAATCTATATTTTTACATAAGAGTAGCTTTATACTTTTATATTTGCCGGTGCGAGAAATGATTACTGATTTGAAAGGGGTGCAAACACTGAAAAAGGTTAAGAACCACTGCTCTAGTCCGTCACTTCTAAACTAAAAAATGGCACGCGGTAATTCTTCAGTAGCTCTGCGAGATATTCCTAAAATCGTGAAAATCTCTGTATTGTAAGTAAGCCTAACATTATGTTAAAATTGTCTTTTTTTTTTGTCAAATCATTCGTACACACGTGAACCAAGTTTGTTGGAGAAACAATTCAAATCGTTCGTACCCACGTGAGTTAACCTTGTATGGTTGGTTTTGAACTTCGCCTAATACTACAGGAGTGCTGTGTGTGCTAGCCATCCCTAATTTAGCAGTGTAAGACTAAAGGGAAGGCAGCAAGTCATCACCATCCACTGTCAATTCTTGGGCTACTGTTTTACTAATGAATGGTGGGATTGATAGTATATTATAACGCCCCCACAACTGAAAGGACGAGCATGTTTGGTGGGAAAGTGATTCAGACCCGCGATCCTTAGATGGCGAATCGAGCGCCCTAACCAACTGGCAATGTCGGGCCTGAATCTAGGTTGTAAGAAAACCAACTCAAATCATTCGAGCACAGAACATGAACAAATTAAATCAAACTGTTTCAGTACATGTCACTCAACAGTTTAGAACATAAACTAATTTAAGTCGTTCCAGAAAATAGCAGGTGTTTCAAACGTTTCCAAATACAAGAAACAAAGAAATTGAACTAACTTCACTGCGCAAAACGTGGACATAGACTTTAGAACAAAATACAAATCAAATTATTCCAGTACACATCACTGAGCACGATAATTCTATACAAAAAATGAGTTATCAATTCTAAAATAAGAAAAATTTAAGTTCATACTAAAAATATTGAACCACACGTTTGTAAAAATAATATATAAAGAGATACTTAAACGTTGTTTTACAGAAGATAAAAAGATAGAAGAAACGAACAGTATATTTCACTAACAGAAAAGACAACATGAAACCTGATAATAACACCAGAGGAAATAGTATTGAATATTGTTATACAACAATATATACAAACAGAACGAAACCTTGTTTGTTTGTTTTGGAATTTCGCACAAAGCTACTGGAGGGCTATCTGTGCTAGCCGTCCCTAATTTAGCAGTGTAAGACTAGAGGGAAGGCAGCTAGTCATCACCACCCACCGTCAACTCTTGGGCTACTCTTTTACCAACGAATAGTGGGATTGACCGTCACTTATACGCCCCCACGGCTGGGAGGGCGAGCATGTTTAGCGCGACGCGGGCGCGAACCCGCGACCCTCGGATTACGAGTCGCACGCCTTACGCGCTTGGCCATGCCGGGCCGAACGAAACCTAATAACAACACCAGAATATTGCTATACAACAATATATACAAACAGAACGAAACTTAATAACAACACCAGAGAAAACAGTATTGAATATTGTTACACAACAATATATACAAAGAACACGAACCCGATAACAACACCAGAGAAAACAGTATTGAATATTATTATAGAACAATATATACAAACAGCATGAAGGCCAATAACAGCACCAGAGATAATAGTATATATACATAATTGTATTGTCTGTTGCCTGTCCATGTAACTACTTCACAGGGTGTGGGTGGATCTTTACCAAATTATCTGTTTTGCAGGCTTTTTTGGGGCGTTTATTGCGGTTTTTACCACTACGTCGCCCCCAGTGGATATATCTTTACCATATTTCGAATACATACATTTTCAGTTTTGCGGTTATTATGGGCGTTTTTTTTTTACCATCACATATAAGTAAAAAAACTTTTCATGTCTTAAGATAACCTTTCATTAATCATGAATTTATTTAACTTTCATATTCCAGCTAGTGGTTGGGCATGGTCATTTGGTTAGGGCGGTCAACTCGTAATCTGAGGTTCGCGGTTTTGGATCCCCGTCACACCAAACATGGTCTCCATTTGAGTTGTGGGGGTGTTATAACGCGATGGTCAATCTTTCTATTCGTTGGTAAAAAGTAGCCCAAGAGTTGTTGGTGGTGGTGATGGTTAGCTGCCTTCCCTCTCTAGTCTTATACTGCTAAATTAGGGAAGGCTAGCGCAGATAGCTCTCGTGTAGCTTTGCGGGAAATTTAAAAAAAAACACGCAAAAACCTCACATGGGAATAAACACTTCTTAATAATATAAATAATATAATATAATGGAATAATTTAAATTTTCTCTGTTTGTTTTAATTTTCGCTTAAAGCTACATGAGGGCTATTTGCGTTAGCCGTCTCTAATTTAGCGGTGCAAGACTAGAGGGAAGGCAGCTAGTCATCATCACCCACCGCCAAATCTTGAGCTTCTCTTTTACCAAGGAATACTGGAATTCATCCGAATCATTATAACGTCCACAACGGCTGAAAGGGGGGACATGTCTGGTGTGTCGGGAATACGAACCCGGGACCCTCAACTAATATAAAGACGGCATAAAACCTGATAGACAATACCAGATGTAAGAATTTCGGATGTTGCTTTACAATATTGTAAAAGACGGAGTGAAACTTGCTGAAGAATTTCACATTACGAGGTAATGGAGCAGCAAATAATAATAGAAACATCAAATGGGACATTTTGCTATAACAGTGGAATACCGAAACCATGGAACAACGACGCAGGTTTTTACTTTGTAATATCTGACGTGTTACAGTAATAAAACATTGTTAATGTTAGCCCAACATACCGAAGAACATAAAACCGACTTTGTATTCACGCTTCATTAAGTCCCTAATGGGTCATAATGAGTACATCTAATTATTTGCCTAGAATTCTAGAAGCCTTGAAATGATAGATAATGATGCTAGCCTTACTCACCACTGGTTTGTGTATTGTTTCAATAGAGATTTCATGGCTAGTTCTCGTTTAATTGCTGGGCTGTTCCAATCTTCGTTCGTCGTTTTAAGGATTCAAGAAAAAACTCACAAAAGTGCAGCGGTATTTTCGTTGTTTTTCGACCCTAATTTTAAGATAATAGACTACAGCTAATCACTTTCATCTACCGCCAACTCTCGAGCTACTCAAATTGAACAGTAAGAATTGACTGTTACTTTTATCTGCAACTACGCTCCCAAAGCGCTGAGTGTGTTTTTGTGGGCTTTTTTTTTTAAAGTAACGGTACACGATCCACAAACATTCAGGCTAACAAAGTAACACGCTAACCACCAGCCACATCCAACCTCAACGCGTATTAGAAATCACTCGACTATTTAGTAGAACTGATTTTTGTGTAAACGATAAATCTTATTGTATAGGTTATGAAGGTGTCTAGTCTTATAAGTCAGTTCGTGCCTGGGGTGCGATACAGCACCAAGATAAACCTTTATGACCATAAACATTCTGTTCTGTAGCTGTCATTGTGTTTAATAGTTCCTTGAGTTACATGAAACTATTTGATTACAAAATTAACTGTAACTGACATTTTTATCTATTATATTAAGTTCAGAACTCGTCTCCTTTGTACATGTGTACAAAAATGAGCTTACGTTCATTTCAGCTGAGGTGTTAAGTTTGGAAAAGACGAACTTTGTTCTCTACAAGATGTGGATGTGTTTAACCAATCACGCTATATGATTGTTTCTTTGTTTTGAATTACGAGCGAAGCTACACGAGAGCTATCTGCGCTAGGCGTCCTTAATTTAGTAGTGTAAGACAAGGGGGAAGTCAGCTAGTAATCACCACCCACTGCCATCTCTTAGGCTACTCTTTTATCAGCAAATAGTGGGGTTGACTGTCACATTATAAAGCCCCATGGTAGAAAGGACGAGCACGTTTGGTGTGATGGGGATTCGATCCCCTCCGACCCTCATATTACGAGTCGAGCGTCCTAACAACGATACGAACACTGTTATCATGGGTTTCGTGATTGTTTTTGCATTCGCCATCATCCAACAGATGAGTTCTCTCATGAACATGGACTAACAGTTGCTTATGAACCAGAAAGTCTACCAGTTCCCTCATAATGTGACACCAAAATAAACTCTTATGAACATGAACTAGAGGCTGCTTATGAACCAGAAAGTCTTCCAGTTTTCTCATAATTTGACACCAAGATAAACTCTCATGAACTTCGACTAGCAGTTGTTTACGAGCCAGAAATTCTTCCAATTTTCTCATGATGTTACACCATGGAACATTAACCGGCACCTGCTGAAACCCAAGTGGTGTTGCAGAGAAGTGTCTGACCTGGCTAATGAGGTATTTGGTTACTCAGAGCAGTAAAAACAGTCATCTACCACAAACGGCATGTTTCTATAACAGACAACCCACAGCACAGTCTCCAAGTGATAGGCATGGCGGTTATCAGCCACATTATAGGGAGCTTCCCATTTTAGCATTAATGTTGAGAGAACATGTGCTATAGATAAAAATAAGAGTTTTGTAATTCGGGCAAGATTAATGGCACCTCAACCAATCACTGTAACAAAATTAAAATAAACATTTTTGTCCCAACCAATCACCGTAACAAAAGAAAAATACGCGTTTGGATGCAACTTATCAATGTAACAAACGAAAAATACGAGTTTTTTTTTCTCGACCAACCACTGTAATAAAAGAAAGACACGTGTTTCTGTTTCACCCAATCAATGTAATAAAAGAAAAATACGCTTTTCTTTTCTTTTTTCCAACCAATCGCTGTAACAAAGAAAAATACGTGTTTTTGATCCAACCAATGATTGTGAAAAAAAAGAGAAAAATAAGTGGTTTTTCCAAGCAGTTACTGTAACAAAAGAAAAATACGCGTTTTTGACACACAAGTTTCATAGTTTTGAAAAATGGCAAAAAATAGCTTTTAGGTTAACACGTATTTGTCACGTGACTCGGTAATGGAAGAATTTTCAAATATTTTAACCTAATTTACTTTGTGAAATTACTGAAAGCTTCGAGAATAAACAAATGCCCACTTTACTGAAACTGGAGCAATACGTCTAGGATTAACCAACACGTTCAATTACTACCGTATCAACAAAACCCATACGGTCAATTACTACCGTATCAACAAAACGCGCCCAGTGACACAACGGTATGTCTGCGGACTTACAACGCTAGAAACCAGTTTTCGAAACCCATGGTGGGCAGAACACAGACAGCCCACTATGTAGCTTTGTGCTTAACTAAAACAAACGAAACATCATTTATTTATTCGCGTTGCGCAGTATGGTGTATTCCAACGTTCTAGACAGGGATCTTCTGTAAGCCTTCAAACGTATGCAGTTATCGTAATACATGAAACTACCTTTCACGTTAAAACACCATTAGCAGATGTTGTTTGCTGAATTTTGCGCAAAGCTGCTCGAAAGCTATCTGCCCCATTTGTCCCTAATATAATCATTTGGATGCAGCTGTTTTAAAAGCGCGCGGAATTTTTGCGAGTCGTTCACTGTATGCAGTACACTCGCATTCAACTGCCGGAGGCGGATCGTTCTCCATACGGCGAACCCTCAGTCATTGGGTTAAAATTAACAGACTAGAGGGAAGACAGCTAATCAACACCAGTCATTGCTAACATCTGGGCCACCCCTTATCAAAGAATATTGAAGGGTGAGCATGTTCAAAGACGGGGTTCGAACCCATTAGTTGGTTGCTTGACCACAAGGCCAACAAGCTGCGTATATGTTTATAGAAAACCAAAACAAGTATGTGCAACTATATTGTCTTCGTGGTTTCTTAGAGAACTGTTCTTACGTGTGAGTTTTGAAATGCGGTTTCGAATGCGGTTCTTTAACCAGTGCTCTGGGTTCTAGCTTATGAAGTTCGGTAATTCTTAGCTACTGAATGATATCAAGACATTTAATTTTATCAAGATGTTTTTGTTTAGTAAGAATCGGTCCATTGTTTTACAGAGTTACCTCGTATGTTATTATTAGGGTTAACAAAAACATCGATATTGTCCACAATGTCATAAATCAATATAAGTAACTCGGACGTTTTCTTAACTTAATGTGGTAATTCTAATACAATTAACAGCTTAACTTGTTCACTTAGAAGTTTGTATAAGGGAGTGCGCATTACACTGCTAAATTAGGGACGGCTAGCGCAGATATCCCTCGTATAGCTTTGCGCAAAATTTTTAAACAAACAAACTATGAAGGTTTTTTTTTTGTTTATCTCGCAAAATAATAGTAAACACATTGGGCAATTAGGGTGAATAAAAGACTATTAAGTTTCATTTTTGTTTGTCCCAAAGGATAAAAAACATTGGGTTATTAGGATGAGTAAAAGGCTATGATGAGTTTTGTTTGGACAGTAATAATATAGATTTATTAGGGTAGTTACAAACGTAGGAAGGAGCTGTTATTATGTCTAAGAAGATTAAAACAAGGACAATAAGAGGCCGTAGTAGTGTTTTCAGGGTTACTTTTATTTGTTTGTTAAAACTACTAAGGTCAATGACCATCTTTTGAGGTATGAACCACAGCAGAACCTCCTTCCCTTAGTGGGATAGGTATGCAGAAACAGTGAAGAAACAAACTAGATAAGAGTGCAAAGGTTATAATTTGTCCCAAGAGAGGACGTCGTAAATTAACCCTTCTCTATCTCTTCCACTCGGGGGGGGGGGAGATGCTTGTCAACACATCTTGTTTATCTGTAATTGATACTTGGTTTGTTTGTTTTTTTAAGGCCGTTTACATCAAAGTGCTTTAAACTCCGTGGGTTCTCAGAAGTTTCTAGGGGAGAAGGAGAGAAATGTTTCCATGAATTCTATAACGCTTGATGTAGGGTTAAATCAGAACCTTTGTAAAACCTCCAATTAAGCGCCACCTATTCTTTGGGCCTCTCGTCTTCCCGACGATATGTTGGAAGCTGCCACGTTACTCCGTCTTTAACCCCCAGGGACTCGAAATCACTGCCTTCATCCCTTAACCAACCACCGTTTAGTTACAATCTTTGTTTTGTTGTTGTTCCAATATACAAGTCACTGCTACTAAAAAATCATAGAGGTCTTATTTGGCTTTGAAAGAACTCGTTAGCAAACAACCATTGTTACAAGTGTAGTTTTATACACTGTGGGAATCAACTAACATTAACAAAGACCTCTTAATTTTTCGTGTCTCAGTTTTAAGTCACCTCTTAAACACTCACATTAAGGACACAGTATTTCATACAACATATAAACACATAGAGTGGTATCGTCTACTAAAATGGTCTTCATTGAACCCAACGCAATTTAGTGAAATGTGATTTTTGCCATTAATTTACAACGCTCGACAGCTAGCTGGCTGATGTATGTCCATTCGAATTCACGTGTCTGTTTTCCTGTTAAGCACGAAACTGAACAACGGGCTATCGGTTCTTTGTTCCATTTTGCACGTATTTTTATCATTATAATTTCAAAGCGTTCAATATATTTTAACGTTTCATAGAAAGTCTTTTGGAAAGTAAATTACGCTTTTTTGTTGTGTTTTTTAACGACAGCTTTTACTGCCAACAAAAGCCCCAGAAAACTGTTGCTAGGTTTTCTTTGTTCAAATATGAAACACTATTGGATTATCAGAGACGTATTTATTTAAAGCATTTTGGAAGGTTTCTTTGTCTTTCAAATTATTGGTCGGACGATCTGTCAGTGCGTCTAACCAAGGCTCGTGCAGCGACGTAAATGTTTTCGTGAAAGGTTCAGAGACCTAGTCAACCCCTTTTGGCCAATTATATATTCTTTTTTTAATGACGTCACGTTCTTGTTTCCTGTTCGTATGTCCATGAAAGGAACCTTTCAATAAAAACCTGTTCTACCCATTCTTGGCATCTAGAGGTAGTAATAGCATATTCCAAATTCGTTTCTTCGTAACACATTTTGTATTTTACGAATAAAATTAGTGTAATATTAAATTTCCGTGACATTTTTAATGGACTTGTAAAACTGTTTTAATTATTTTATCAATCTCGATGACACACTGTTATCGAACTAATAACATATTTTAATTATTTTTACTAATTTCAGTGACACGCTGTTATTGAACTAATAAAACAGTTTTAATTATTTTTAGGAATATGAGTGACACATTTTTTATTGAACTAGAAAAACTGTGATTTTTTGTAATTTCATTTTAGTGGCAATTTCTTTCAACTGGTACATATTTTTTGTAGTCTCATTTCTAGTTCACTGTTTGTTTATTATTTTGTTTTTACTTAACATTTCTAACCATCATCTAACGAACATGGAAAAAATATGCAAATAAAATTTAGTAACTGAGTCCAAATCAACTTTCATTTTCGATGTAATACGACATTAACACGCGCGTAGTGGGTCAGTTATATATGTTACGTGAACAGTCCACACGTTAAAATGCATTATTGATATTCTGCTTTCATTGTTTCTTTATATAATATTACTGGTATTTAATGCTCAACATTTCTTTACATGATATTACTGGTATCCTACTTTCATTGGTTCGTTATATCACTTTACTTGTAACGATTTTTATTGATTTTTACATGTTTTTAATGTTAAATATTTTGTCATCGTTACTTTTTAAGTTATTGGAAATCGTTTTTTCGAAGATTTGCCCTTTAGTAGCTGAGTGTGGAACCACAAGAATATTTATAATTCTGACATTCCAACTTCATTTCATTTGGCGGGAACAGCCCAGTTATCTCATTTTGTACATTTTTGCTTAATATTAAAAAAAATCAAAATCGGTAAAGTTTTCTATAATTATTTGCACGTTACAGTTTCTTTTATAGAAAAAGCTTGCATGATTTTTAGATACATGCATAGATATGAAAGTAAAATAATTTGCTGTTTCGTCTTAAGAAACTTTGATTTGGCTGAAATTATTGTTTTACTGACGACCTGATTTGGTTACAGTTTTCAGCTTTACTAAGACTCCCTGAGTATATGTCGTACCACGAGAAGATGGAACACGTGGACCACATATTAGACGTGTTGGGTCTCAGTTGTTGCCAGCACACCGGTAGGCCTCAGTTTGAGTTGTACATGTTTTACGTTATTTAGAGCATTATTTCTTTCCTTTTACCTATGCTTTTACTTTACTTAGATTTAAGCGCGTTCGTAAACAATGCACGTAACCTTGACGTCACTCTCTCTTCATTCATGAATTGTATCGTTCTCTCTGGCTTTTTTTTTTTCAACAGTTTCTGCCGTATCTCATAAACCCCTCGGTGGGCTCAGCAGATAGCCCGATGTGGCTTTACTATAAGAAAACACACGTATCTCATAAACCTTGGAAATTATTTAGTATACATAAAAACGGAAATATGTTCTTTACGCTTACTGTTTGGCTTCATGCAGATGTTTGGTTAATGTTCGAAATATCTCAGTATTAGACACAGTTTTTTTGCTATTATAATTAAGCACAAAACTACACAATGGTCTACCTGTGCCTTACCTATCACGGGTATCGAAAGTCAATTTTTAACGTTACACGTTTTTCAGTTTATGTCACTACTGTATGTTCTTTTTCACTTATTCAAATTAAAAATAACATTCAGAGAATTTAGTTCTGTTATACACTTTAAAATGCATTACTGGTCAATTACAAGAAGTAACGTTTGATAAAACCCAAACATATTCACTCTCTCATTTGAGTTTTTCTGAAAGATATAAAAACTATCTTATTCTACCATTTAATCATAACTTTACCTATAGAATTGTTTAGTCGAATTTCAGGTTATGATACCAAATTATGAGAATAAGCACGGTTATGGTGTGTGTGGTACCTCTCATGGTGTACTAGTTATGTTTAATTTTAATGGTTTGTATCATACCTCTCATAGTGTATGAGTTATGTTTAATTTTAGTAGTGTGTATGATACTTCTCATGGTGTATCAGCTATGTTTAATATTAATACTGTGTATGATATTATCATGGTGTATCAGCTATGTTTAATATTAATACTGTGTATGATACTTATCATGGTGTATCAGCTATGTTTAATATTAATACTGTGTACAATACTTCTCATGGTGTATCAGCTATGTTTAATATTAATACTGTGTATGATACTTCTCATGGTGTATCAGCTATGTTTAATATTAATACTGTGTATGATACTTCTCATGGTGTATCAGCTATGTTTAATATTAATACTGTGTATGATACTTCTCATGGTGTATCAGTTATGATTAATATTAATACTGTGTGTTTATTTCGGTTTATTCGTATATATGTTTATCTGTCCCTCCTTACGTGTGTTTACTTCTATTTCTGTTTCTGTAAACCTATTTAATTCTGTTTATTTCTCTTTCTGCCTGTTTACTTCTGTTTCTTTATATATGACTGTTTTACTCTCGTGTCTTTGTGACTGTTTTATTTCTTTTGTCTCGTTTATATTAAGCCTCGTTTGATAGGTTAAAATAGTTATATACAGGTTTCTAAGATAGTTGGAATATCTAAACGTCACACAAATTTCTCCAGAAGAATATATGGGATGAAATTAAGAAACATTATCGAATTTAGCAAATCCAATAATGTTAGTTTCACGATGTGAACTTTATTTGAAAGATGTAAATGGCGTACTTATTTAAAATTCTAAAGCTATATTTCAAACTAAAGCAAAACCTTTTTATACTTTTCTTTTAATTTAAATATTTTTGTCAGTTACTTCCTAAAATGAATTATAAACAGTGGTGAAAAGATAAAACTGACGTTTAGGTTTTATTTTGAACTTTTTAATAATCCCATTTTAAATCCGACATTTTGAAAGTTATTCTTGAAACTTGTGTTATTGAATAGTTACATGTTTTAGTGTTAAAAAGTATTAAGATTTAAACGCTAATACTTTAGGTCTCAAGGACTCATAATTAAATTAAAAAATAATAGTGTTGGTTTTCAAATATTAATTGCAAGTTCAAAAGTGTTTCTTTCTTAGCCAAAATATGTTATGTTAATTTTTAAAGCAAAATTAATATTTATATGTAAAATTAATCCAGTAATATAGTTCCAAATCTGTATGTGCGAGTTCTTTGGTAAATAGTAATTTCCTGCCTTATGTGTGTGTTATTATTGTACAGGGTGGCCCGTAAGTCCCTACCCATCCATATGTTATTATATTATATTCAATAATACTAATGATGAGTTGAAGGCAGCTGTTACCGCGGCATTTTGAACAATAACCCCTGCTATGTTGAGGAAAATGTCTCGCAGAACATGGCGTCGCATAATATTATGCAGCGAGAATGAGGGATAGCACACAGATACACTGGATACATAAGATATATGGATGGGTAGGAACTTACGGGCCACCCTGTACATTTACACCCGTAAAATGCTACATGTTTATAAAGAAAACCTGTATACTTGATACAGTAGTTAGTCTTAAGTGCTTGCACTTTAAGGTATACGTAACGTATTTTGTATTTAAATTTAAACAAATAATGGGGATAAAAGAGTAACCAAAACCCATGTCTCGTTACAGTTTTCGCTATTATGTTTTACTGTTTTCTTCGAACTTCATTCATAAGAAGAATTAATGAAAGGAAACCTTTCTAAAAAAACATTATTGTAACTGAGAAAGTTGTAGGTTCTAAAGAAGTATTTATTTTACCACCACTTCGCGTTTCGTTATCAAAAATAAACAAATAGGTAAGGAACTCCCGCTACGCTCTTTGAGCGCGTTGATGCGTTATAAAAGTCACGGTCAAATCTCGAATCGATCATAATTGTAGGAGCTCAGGAGTCAGCGGTCGGTGCTGTTGACTAGCTGCCTTATCTCTAGTTAGTTTCGTCCACAGTTTTCATTAAATTTGACTACTAATAATTTTAGATTGTGTATATTTTAAATACATCTCTGTTTTTTCAGTTATCGGTGATATGATGAGGCGAGGACTTTCGGGAGGTGAAAAGAAAAGAGCAAATATCGCAAGCGAGCTACTAACAAACCCCACAACAATGTTGCTTGACGTATGTATAATTAGAATATTTTTACTCAAATTTATTATGGAAATAAAAAAATATCAGATATAAAATTTAAAAAAAAATCTTGATGGCGAGTCTCGTCATCTACTGATATTCTACGAAATATTTAATGTAATATAATATATAATATACAAAGATGAGTGCAAAGAGTTCACGTAGTTGGTAACATAAACATTGAAAGAGTTAAATATTTTAGTCGATGTAAAAAGATTTACATATAAAAAATATGTAATATTTTATATTCAATATAAAACTTGAAATTCCATATTATCACTGATATTGGTGTAGTATCTGGTGAAACGTTTAAAATGTTTGCTACAGTAAGTGAAGTAATTGCTTGTTTTTCGTGGTTGCGAAATCAGTATGTACGTAGAACACCGACGAAAGTTTAACACTGTTTAGAATTTTGTTTTCAGTTTAAAGCTGAGAAATCTGAGTCATGAAATAAGAACTGTTAGCATGAGACTTTACAAATTGTTTGGAAAGATCCGATGATTTCTTCTGTTCTGTATTTCAGGAGCCTACATCAGGCTTAGACTCCAGCACAGCTTTCTCCCTCATGACCACATTAAAGAACTACGCTGAAAAAGAAAACAAGACAGTGGTAATCACTGTCCATCAGCCTTCCAGTCAGATTTTCCACATGTTTGACCGGTTACTTCTGCTTTGTAATGGACAGGTATAAGTTAGTCTCTATATCTATATTCGTTTGATTGGGCCCAGCATTACCAAGTGGTTAAGGAACTCGACTCGTAATCCCAGGGTCGCGGGTTCGAGTCCCCGTCATACCAAACATGCTCGCCCTTTCATCCGTGAGGGCGTTATAATGTTATGATCAATCCCACTATTCGTTGGTAAAAGAACTGGCAGTGGGTGATGATTTACTAGCTGCCTTCCCTCTAGTCTTACACTGTTAAATTAGGGACGGCTAGCGCAGATAGCCCTCGAGTAGCTTTGCGCAAAATTAAAAAAAAAAAAAAAAATCGTTTGATTGACTAACTTTCACTTTCTAAAAATTAGGTGTCAGTTAATTATAGCTTGTATCACTCTGACATATTCATTTGTATAACTGACAAAGTTTATTGATCTCAGTATTCTAAACAATGTAATGTAGAATCATTCATTGGCATAATAAAAACAATTTAAAATATTGTAAAAGCAATAAAACATCTTTCACTTTTTCCCTTTTTTGTAATTTAAAGCTATTTGTAAAACATTTACTAATTTTGAGAAACTGTTTCATTTTAGGAAATCTGCAGTTTCTAATTTTTTAATCTTATTAAGATGTTTTTAGTAATTGATTTTATGAATATGGAAACCACAAACTATAATAAATAAGTTATAAAAAAAAACAAATGTATTACTAATTTTTAATGAATATTTGTGTTTTAGTTAGCATACTTTGGTGAAGCAAAGCAGGTTGTTGACTTCTTCAGTGGTATTGGTTTACAGATATCACCTCATTATAACCCAGCTGACTTCATTAGTAAGTATTAACTTAATTCAGTGTTGTTGGTTAGAAAGTGTTACATTACTTTGGTACTTTTTGTCTACAAGTGTTGCATCATTATAAATCCTTTTATAAAAGCAATGCTCAGAAGTGTAAAGCTTATTAGAAAATAATAGTTTTGATATACATTATTATATATTTTAGTGGAACAACTTAAAAAGGGTCCAGAGGTTCAGGAAAAAATAATTGTAGCAGCTTGTGAAACTGGGTAAGTTTTTCTCTGGAGCGTCAACTTTGTAAATCTTGTCACTTATTAGGTTTAACTTTATAAACTCTGTCACTTGTTTGGAGGAATATTTGAAAGATCTGTCACTTGTTAGGGTTATCTCTGTAAACTTTGTTACCTGTAAGGGTCATATTTTTAAAATCTGTAACTTGATAAGGTTATCTTTAAAAAATTGGCAACTTGTTAGGGTCTTTGTTTTTGGTAAGTGTGAGTTATTCGTAACTTGTATGATGCCAAAATGTAACATTACAGCTATGTGACTAAAACTGTCTACTTGAAACATTATAAAAAGTGTATTCTCTTTAAATACTGTTTTTGTATTCTTTTTCAACTACTGTTTTACTCTGATTCATTACATTCTTGTGTTTCATTAAAAGTTACACAACATTATTTTGTATTAGCAAACTAACTGCACATGTTTTACAGAAAGAACTTAAGGTTTTCAATGAAAGGATATGCTTAGTGAACAAAGAAGATGAAACAACAAGCACACCAATGTCTACTTTAGACTGTCCAAACTGTAATAACAATATATGGGAAAACTTTTCACACTGGTGAGTAGATATTAGTCCCATCTGTCAAAATTTTTGCCAAACTGTTTTGTAATGAAGAGAAATTCACTTTAAGTAACAATGTATTCTGAAGACAGTTGATATGGTATCAGAACTTTAATTAAAATAAAGTGCAAAACAACATTTCAACCTTCATAGGTCATCTTCAGAAGGTTGGAATGTTTTTTTATACTTTATTTTAAAATTCTAATTAATACCCATACCAAAATGTGTGTTTTCTTGCAAAAAATGGAATATTTATTATTTAAGATGACTTTTAGAATAAATATAATTCTAAATATAAATATAAACAGAGGTCAAACAAAATGCAGATGTTATAAATAATTATATTTTTTACAGTGTAGAAACCTGTATATCGATCTTTGTAAGAGTTTCCAATCAACATATACTTTTTAGTAACAAGAATAATTTTATATATGTTTATTGTTTCCTTTTGCTAGTGAGCCACCACAACATAACCCCAGGAGTATCAAGGAAACCTCACATTCTACCTCAGCTAAGTACATGTGGAGCATAGGCCCTCCATGTAAACATGACCAGGCGAGACCAGTGGAACTGAGGGTTGTGATTGATAAAGACAGAAAGTTGCAAACTGTGTATCAGAGATTAGGTGAGATTTCTTTATAAACAGCAAACAAAGTGTAATTTCTACTAACTGCAACATGGCCTTTGTGATTCAGACTTCTGATATTCATTTGGAATAGATAAAGAGTTTGCTTTCTATAACAAAATGAAATGCCTATTAGAATAAGTTTTTTGTGTAATTTTCTCATCACTGTGAACAGTTTATTGGATTCATCAGACTGTCATTTGTTCTGATACACAGTGTAACTTTCATATATTATTCTACAAACTCTCAGGAAGATTCTGTTTCAGGCAGGTCGTCATGCTCCGGAGTAACCAGTCGTGAAGATATGCAGGAAGAAGGAAAATGGCCAACATCTTTTTTAACACAACTAAAAGTTCTTACTCAGAGAAATTTTATTGAAGCCCGAAGTCGTATGCTGTCCAAACTTAATTGGATTCAGACTGTAGGCCTTGGATTGGTTTGTGGCCTCATCTGGTTTCAAGTTCAGAGGACAGAGTCCACACTCTCAGACATTCGTGGCTGGGTAAGTAACTGTGATTTATACGTTATAAATAAATAGGCAAAAGGAGAAAACAGAATTAAAAAATGTAAAATGTATCTATGACATTGTGAATGTTGAAATATTATGTCACTTTGGTCAGAACTACTTACATTTTCTACATTGGACTTCACTGTCTAGATGCATGATAAAAACAGGCTTTTTATCTGACCAGTTATTCTAAAATTAGAGTTTTCCTGACCAAAAATGCAGCACAGTTTACTGATATTATTTTCAAAATGTGTGATGCATAAATATAAATCAAACTAATGTGCCATTTGGTGCGGACTGGCCCATCTGAATGCTGAGAAAAATCCTGGTGGGTTTCTTTTAAAAAATATATTTAAAAAAAGATCAATATTCTGTCTGTATAATAGAGAAGTAATTGGTTTTTTTTTATTGTCATCACATCAACATTTAAATTAATGAAAATGTTAATTCTTCCAATAATGATGCACATGAAAAATGGTTTACTTCAAAGTTTTTCTGTTGAAGCTGCTATCTCTCATATTGTTAATGGCTCTTCTGTGTTTTGAAATTTACTGATCCTGTGAACTCTATGTTGTTATTATTTTAACATTAAACTACATATACTTATAAACTATGTTTAAACATTTTATTGTTTGTTACTTTTATGACAACTTGAGGGATCCATAAAGTTATCTTCTTTATAGAATTTCACAGTCCATTGCCATAGTTAAATGTGTGAAATAGTGTGAAAAACAAGATGTTAAGGTGTTGTTTGTTAAATACTCAAATGACTGTTAAGGGTGTGAGAAACCAGATGTCAGATCGATCACCATACAATAAAACTACCAAAATCTCTAATGAGAAGGACAAAGGTAGTCAAAAGTATGTAGTTTATTTTGAGAAATTCTTTTTTTTTAAGATTTCCTCTTTCAGTAACATTCGTTAATTTTTCATTTAATTATTGAAATTCACGTACTTTTTTCAGATGTTTTTTAGCATGACATATTGGATGTTGTTTAATCTGTTTGGAGCTTTGATCTCTTGTAAGTATCAAACTATTTTATTTTTCTCATCAGCTTGTGTTTTTCTTATTTAGATTATTATAAATTAAATAATCCTTTATCAAAACATTATTTTACTATATATAATGTTACTGTTTATTAAATGCCAATGTCTTGAATTGTCCAATATTTATTATTACTGTTTATAATATGCCCTTGTCGTGAACAGTCCAATATTTATTATTACTGTTTATTTAATGACCATGTTATGCATCCTCCAAAACTTATTATTTCTGTTTATTAAATGCTTATGTCTTGAACCATCAAGTACTTATTACTGTTTATTAAATGCCCATGTCCTGAGCCATCCATTATGTATTGTTATTGTTTATCAAGTGTCCATGTTCTAAATCCTCCAATACTTATTAAATACCCATGTCTCGAACAATTTATTTATTGTTACTGTTTATTAAATAGCCATGTCCTGAACCTTATAGTGTTAATTCTTACTGCTTTGGAGTTCATTAATAAATTTTTCTTGGCACAGTTCCACCAGAACGGGAAGTGATAAACAAGGAACGAGCATCAGGAGCATACAGGTTATCAGCGTATTATGTAGCCAAAATGATTGGAGAATTACCTCTAACGTTAACATTACCTACAGTCTTTCACTTTATATCGTATCCTATGTTAGGTATATACAGTATCAAGACCTTCCTGTGCCTTTGGGGTTTCCTTATTCTCAACACCATTGTTGCTCAGGTTAGTAACCCTGGTATCAGTTTCTCTGAGAATACACGTCTTTGTTTCCTAAGATTGCATTCTTTAAGTTTAATTGTTGCCACATTGAAAAAGTATTTTTTAACAATCCAGAAAAACTGAAACTATTGTTATAATTCAAATTCCAGTGATATATGGTATTTTTAAAATGTATTGTCATAAAACATTCAAAGTAATATTGTCCACATTTCTTTACTAGAATGAAAAACTGAAGTTTTTATACGAATTGTTTCATTTAACAGAGTGTTGGCTTGTTTATTGGGGCTTCCTGTACAGATCTACAAGTGTCAGTAACCATTTCTGCACTCTATTCTCTGTCAACCATGTTGTTTGGGGGCTATTACTCCTCTTCCATTCCATCATGGCTTCAGTGTTTAAAATGTCTTTCAATTGTACATTATGCTTTCCAGAACATGCAGCTAGTAGAATTTACTGGAGGACCACCAATTTGGTAAAAGCTTAAATTTGTGTATCATAGTTATATATATTTTTTAACCTTAAGTCTTTTATCTTTTAATCCAGTTATCTATCTATCTATCTTGGCACAAATATTTTTGGAAATAGGTAAATGAAAATATTGAACTTATTTTTTGAGTAGATCTTAGGTATGAAAATTAGTAATTGTTTATTAAATTATGTTTTATCAAAATACTAAATTTGGGTCTGTAAGACCCAATAAATAGTATCCTTCAAGAGTTTTAATAATAATATCAGTTGAGATATGAAGATGGAATGATGATGTTACCATCAATAATAGATTAGTTGTTATCAGATATGATGTCCCCCTTTGATGTAGATTCCTGTACGTGGTGAGGGGCCCTCCCAGAGAAGGTTCTGTTGTTACAGTTTACTTCCTCTGGGATCTAAATATCCACCTGCATGTTTGCCGTGTGTGGTAACCCATGAAGGGGAGGAGAGAATCCTGGTGGTTGAGGGGTCCAACTTCAACACACCACTTTGGCCTTGAATTCCTGTAAACGGGCAGTCTTGGAGTGGCCCCCCTGGATCAATCGGCTTGTCCATTTGGGTCTGGGTCGACTGAGTATCAACATAGGACGTCCACAACGGGTGTTGTGGACATTGTGTCTGACACTGGTGTTCGAGTATAGAACTCACGAAACCCTGGCGTTGCTGCAGTACCCTTAAGGCACTGTAGTGCGTCCCCTTGTAGGGCTCCATGGTGGGTGGGGTCAGTGGGCACTGAAAAATTTTCTATTTATTATGGATACTCCTAAAATAAAAAAATAACACAACTTGAAACCATCGAGAAAAACCCGACTGCTGGAAAATGACCACATGTTGATGAAGCTGTACAGCCTAACTCACCACTTGAATCTGTCCCGAGATTCCTAATTTTGCATTCCTTAAGTGACAAACCTCTAGGGCAGATGTCCCCATTTTTCATTCAGAAGGGCTTGCTGGCTCCCCAAATCGGTAAAAAATTTTATGTTCGGGAGACATCTTCATCACAGCATACCAAACTCCTCCTGACATCAAAGGCCTTGGGGACATACCCATTGAAGTTACTCCTCATTCCACTTTGAATGCTTCTAGAGGAGTCATAGTTGAAAGAGATTTAAGGACTGTCCCCGAATCGGAGATCCTTGCAGGTCTCACCAGCCAAGGTGTTACAGCAATACGACAAATCTTCACTCGAAAAGATGGAATTCTGGAACCAATAAATGTTCTATTACTAACATTTACAGCACTACGTCCTCCCACCATAATAAAAGCAGGATATCTGAATTGTAAGGTGCGACCTTATATTCTAAATCCTGTACAATGTTTCCATTGTCAACAATTTGGTCATTCAAAACAATCTTGCTGTTGTTCCTTGACCTGTGCTTGTTGTGGTGGTAAATACCATAACACCAACTCGAACCACATTGTATAAACTGTAATGGTACACATCTTTCTTATTTTACCTCTTGCCCTAAATGGGTAGAAGAAAAAGAAGTACAATGTGTCAAGACAGTTAACAATCTCACTTACACAGAGGCTCGAAAATTGTTATTACCTATTTCAACCAGAACTTTAGCTGCTGTAACCCATTCTACTACTACAGTAGGAGTCCAAACAGACCTTACCCTATCCCCTACACAATCTTCACCAGCAAATCTTAATGAAACATTTTCCAAAATCAACACAGTTCACGAATCAGTGTCTCCTTCCATCTCTGTCCTGACCATACCTTCCAGTCATTGCCGAACTTCAACTTCTTCAAGTCAAGATGTTTCCATGGGGTCTCCTCTCTTGATACCCCAAAAATTAAACAAACAACTCGTCTGCACCCTCAATCATTAGTATGTGTACCAATAAATTCAGACCCGACCATTTGAGCTAGAGCAGGATCCATAGAGGGCAATAGACCTGCATCCAATAAAGAAATAAAAGCGGTCGTAAGCAGAAGGGCTCTCTGTAAGCAGAAGGGCTCTCTACCGTCTTCTCCTCTGAAATAATTACTCATGGCTACACTAATCCAATGGAACTGTTGAGGTTTCCAATCAAATGTGACTGTCATCAAAGATCTGATTGACTTTTATCATCCCACATGTCTTTCTTTGCAAAAAACATTTCTACAGCCTACAAATACAGTTACTATCTGCCACTATTCATTATACCGGAACAACAGGCTATATGTGAATGGGGACATGGGGGAGTTGCATTGCTGGTTGATCAGCATGTGTCCACCTGGTCCCTGTCATTGACCACACCATTGGAGGCTGTAGCCATTCATATTTCCTTGGGTTGTATCATCACTATTTGCTCTCTATACCTTACACCTGAAATGCATTATAATCAATCAGACCTTGATACCCTCATTGAGCAACTGCCTACCCTCTTTTTAATCTTTGGAGATTTCAATGGGCATGATCCCCTCTGGGGTGGCTTCCGTATTGATATGAGAGGGCGTGCCATAGAGCATATGCTCCTGAACGACAACTTGGCTCTATTCAATACTGGCTCTTACACATATTTTCATGCACCTGGTCAGTCATTTACAGCAAAAGATCTTTCTGTCTGTTCCCCTTCACTACTCACTCACTTTTCCTGGGAGGTTGACATTAATCCACGAGGTAGTGATCATTTTCCCATAATCTTACTGGAGATTGGCCGTGATCAGTACCACCCGACCAATGTACCTCGGTGGAAGTTGATCCAGGCCAACTGGCCTTCTTTCACTACTTTCTTGGAACTTGATCCTGCCATCTTATGTAAATCATCCATATATGATTGTATAGCAGCAATAATCAACAGTATTATACAAGCTGCTACTTAATGCATCCCTAAAACCTCGACATGTTCCCTACAGCATTCCTGCCCTTGGTGGAATTTTGCCTGTTCTATAACATGGAAAACTCAGAAGCATACTTGGGATAAATTTCGAAGATACCCCACGCTCTCAAACCACATTGCATTTCAGCAACTCTGTGTACACGCACAGCAAGTTAGACGTGAAAGCCAGAAGGAATCTTGGATTAAATACACCTCCAGCATTTCTTCAACAACCAGCACAAAAGTTATATGGGATAAGATCCAGAGGGTGAGTGGAAGATATACTTCTGCCTTCCTCTCTATCTTAATATCTGATGGTCATGAAGTCGTAGATGCACAGAGCATTGCCAATACTCTTGGGGACTTCTTCTTTCATGTATCTAGCTCTTCAAACTTATCCCTTCCTTTTTAGCCATTAAAACACAGGCAGAGCATCTGCCTCTTTCCTTATAAACTGACCATTTTTATGACTACAATCGCCCTCTTACACTGATGGAACTCAAAGTTGCTATTCATCGGTCTGGCAATACATCAGTTGGATCTGATAATATACATTATGAGATGTTACGCCACCTCTCCCAGAATATTCTTACTATTCTCCTAGCTGTCTTTAATCGGATATGGCAGGAAAATGTCTATCCAGATGCTTGGCGACAACCTATCATACTCCCTATTCTAAAACCTGGGAAGGATCCAACAATTCCTTCGAATTACTGTCCCAATGGTTTGACAAGTTGTCTCAGTAAGATCTTAGTGAGGATAATCAATGTCCACCTCGTTTGGTTTCTTGAATCAAACAACCTCCTCTCACCTACTCAGTGTAGGTTCTGAAAAAAATGCTCTGAGATAGACCACTTAATTTGCCTTGAAACATCAATCAGAGAAGCCTTTTCAAGGCGACAACATCTTGTTACTGGTTTTTTATTTAGAAAAAGCTTACGATACAATATGGAAATATGGCATCTTATGAGATCTTCATACGTATGGATTGCATGGAAACTTACCCCTTTTCAACCAGCAATTCTTAATGAAGCACTGATTCCAAGTCCATGTGGGCTCAACACTTTCTCATTTTTTCCCACAGGAACTTTTGGAGTTCCTCAGGGCTGTATTCTGAGTGTCACACTTTTCGTTATAAAGATTAATGCCATCAGTAAACAGCTACCTCTACAATTGCAAACGGTCTTTTTGTTGATGACTTTCACATCTCATGTCAGTCATCAAACATGAGGTTTATTGAACAGCAGATACAAACTGCAATCAATCACATACTGAAGTGGACCACAGCAAATGGTTTTAAACTTTCACTCTGTAAATCCATTTGTACACATATCTGCCGCAAAGGGGGAATCCACCCAGATCCAGAACTCCGTCTTGATGATGATGTACTTCCTGTCATTCCCGAGGCAAAGTTCTTAGGTCTTATATTTGATTGTAAATTAAATTTTATATCGCACATCAAGCAACTGTGTATCAAATGTCTAAAAGCATTGAACATTCTCCATGTCCTCTCTTCTACTTCTTGGGGAGGAGATTGATACTCCATGCTCAAAATGTATTGTGCCCTCGTCCAATCCAAACTAGACTATGGGTCTGTGGTTTATGGTTCTTCCAGAGCCTCAGCACTAAAAATGTTGGATCCTGTCCATCACCAGGGGCTTCGACTTTGTACTGGAGCTTTTCATACTTCTCCCATGCAAAGTCTGCATGTGGAATCTCATGAACCCCCTCTATATATTCGCCACTTGCAACTATCTCTAATGTATGCTTCCAAACTTCGATCCTTACCACAGCATCCTACCTGGAGTTGTGTTTTTCAACCACAATGGACCACACTTTTTAATAACAGAAAATCTGCCATTGTTCCTTCTAGTCTCCGTATCCAGGCACAATTAGAAGATTTGGATTTATCCTTCAATAACATTGCAGTTTCTTCAAATCAGCCTATTCCACCATGGCAAATTAATGTCCCCAATTGTAACAAATCTTTGAGTCATCTGAGAAAAGCAGATACACCCCATTGGAAATACCACTTTTTCTTTGCTGAACATCTTTCATATGATCCATCCATTCCTACATATACAGATGGTTCCAAATCGGGTGACTCAGTGGGCTCAGCCATGGTTTGTGACAGTTTGATTGTGGCACACAGACACCCCTACAGTTTCTGTTTTCACTGCAGAATTGTATGCCATCTTTCTTGCCCTAAATCATATTGAAATAATGCAATATGCAAATTGTACAACATATATGGACTCACTCAGCTGTCTATTGGCCTGGAATCTTTCCATGTTAGTCACCACCCTCTTCTCATCAATATCGAAAACAAACTGGCCCATCTTTCTCTTTCATCTGTCTTCGTCCAATTCTTTTGGATACCAGGTCATGTTGGTATTTGTGGGAATGAGCTGGCCAACAGAGCAGCAAAGTCTGTATTCTGGAACTATCATCCCAGTACCCATTCCATACATGGACTATGGTCCAGTTATCAAATCCAGACTGTACACCAGATGGCAGGCAACCTGGAATGAGCGACACAATAGCATGCTTTTTCAAATCAAACCTTCTCATAGTCTTTGGCCCTCATGCTTCTGTAAGGATCAAAGAGAGGAGGTTGTTTTGGCAAGGCTACGCATTGGTCACAGTTTTTTAACCCCCCACTTCCTTTTATCTGGAACTGCTGCACCAATGTGTGGTCTATGTGGTACTCGGATCACAATCATCCACATTTTATTATCATGCAGTTGTTACAACCTAGAATGACACCATTTTAAAGATATTTGTAAGGTGGGTTTGCCCTTGACTTTGGCCCATGTTATAGATGATACTGCTCATCTCACACATGTTTTTACATTTTTAAGAGCCATTGGTCTTTTACACTTAATTTAAGGATTTTTTTTATCGGATTATGTAGTGTTTTAGCATGATTTCTTTTACACATTTTAATGTTTTAATATGATTACTTTTGCACATTTCAATTTTTATTTTAACTTGAACCCAGGACTGGAAAGGCCAGCTTCAGGTGACTGACTGCAATTTTGATCTTGTTGCTTCAGTCTTCCTGGCAAGTCTTAATTTTACACATTTTAGTTTTTATTTTTCTTTTGAACTAAACCCAGGGCTGGAAAGGCCAACTTCAGATGACTGTCAGCAAGGGTGTACTTCTTGGTTCAGTCTTCATGGCAATTCCTAAGTTTACATATGTTACTTTTTACCTTAATTGCCCTATACCTATACTGTACAACATCTTGTCTGGCACAGAGAGCCTTATGCCAATAAACATTAAATACCTACCTACCTATGATGTCCATTGTTACAGTATCTAAAGACATGCTGAATATTACAATATTGGCATGACTGAAGATGGTTCAAATATTCCAATATGAGCATGACTAAAGACTGGCTGAATTTGTGGTATGGACATTTTTAAAGATGAATTTTTCTCCAGTATTTAATTTATGATCTAAAATAGATTTAGGAGAATCTTTGTTCAATAGATGTGTATTGTTGTAACATGTTCTATCATTGTTCGGTAAAGAAACAGACAAAAAGTGAGACAGGCAGATAGATATTAATATCTTCTAATAAAAAATAAGCTAATTACATAGATCAGAAATACAATAATTTAAAAATGACACATGTAGAATTGACTGATGAGAATACTTAATGTGATGAAATTGTTACACCAGAGATTTCAAATGAGTAGGAAGTCCTAATTGGGTGACCTGTCAATAAGAATTAATTTAGACTAATATATTATCCTTGTAAGAATGTTTCTTTTGCATAGTTTTGCTTCATTGCAAGAAAAAAACAATAGAAATCTAAGGAACTGCCAAGTTCAATTTAAATGACAGCTTTTGTAGTAAGAGCTTGCATAGATAAAATTTGTTTAATCTCTTAATGTACAGGAATAATGGGTCAAGGGTTTAATAAAGCATTAGGCTTAAAATGTTGTGATTGGATTTATTACTACATCATTTACAACTATGGCAAATATAACTAGGACTCTAATTTGATCTTGGAATAATAAAATAATAGTTATTCTATTTGAAATGATAGATGTTTCTAATAAGTTATATTATTTTTCAAAGTTTCATGTGACTTAAACAAGTTTTGTATTATATGCAAGCATTGAAATTGTTTTATGACAATTATGTATTATCCATTAGGTGTTCGACAACTAATTCCCAGTTTGAAGCATGTCGTTCTGGTAGCTCACCTTCCATCCCAGTAGAAGATATCATTGGTCATCAAAGATACCTGTTCCCACTGTGGGCCAATACTGTTATTCTGGTGCTTTTCTTGGTTGTGTTTCGACTGATGGGCTATTTGGTACTGAGGTTCATTCATAAACCAAAGTAATTAACATGCATCTTATGTAACTCGTCATAATCTGAAGAGTGAACCTAAAGAAAGTATCAAAACAAGTGAAGTGAGATCCAAATAGTTTGATAACTTTTTAATAATAGGTAAAGACTTTAGAGGATTAAGTTGTAACTAAATTGTCTCATATATTCAAGTGCCAAAACAAGGGCACTTCCATGTCCTTGATCCTTACAGGGTACTACATCATCAGTATCAAGCTTTTATAGAGGTTGGGGTTATTTGATGTCAGAAGCAAGTAGTCTGTGATTTAGTTATAATAATTATGTGTGGGGGGAGGACCCAGTGATACTTATAGTTATAACAAATCTTTGTCAACAGCACAATGCTTGAAATAATTACTAGATAGTTGAAGTTTACCCTGTTCTAACTGTGAATGGACACAACTACCATTATCAAATAATATTAATGTTTAATAAACAGTCATGTGACCTGATATGCACATTCTAATGGACAACAAAAGTGAAAGAAAGAGCATTTATTCTCAAACAGTACTTTTAACAGTAACAACATGTATCGAGACCCAAAGTGATGAGACTTCACAGTAGTTTCTACAATGGGTTGACTAGAACGTAGTTTAAACAAAGTGACTGTAAATCTGATGCAACAAGCAGACCATAATTTACTAACTGGATCAATGTGTCAGTACAGTCACTGAAGAAATTTCAGTGTACAAATGGTTAGGATTAATCTTCATAAGGCTAGCCTTTATAGCACATCATCTGTGGTTACACATTTCTCTAACTAATCACCACAAAACAGCCTTTATTCAGTAGTATTAAGAGCATGTGAATTGAATGTTCTTGTTTATAGATGAATTAATATCGCCAGGTCCAAGGTATGTACTTTTACACTGAGCTGGACAAGATCGAACTTTGATTTTTTTGGAAAAAAAGACACACGTGGTAGTGGTGTCATATGAGTGTGGACAAGATAGTAGTATTTATGATAACTGTTAATATCATCATTGAAGGAGTGGCCACATTATTTAAGCAGCTCATGTCGTTATATGTCTTAGGTGGTTAGTAGCTTTCATAACAAACGTTTCCTGGATTACAGTCCATGCCATCATACCCCCAAACTTTCTTGGTTCACAGCACCATTAGTGTCTCAGCAATTTTTCACAGCACCCCTAATCAAAAAGAAAAACCTAACATTTCCGTTTATTAAGAAGTTAGGTCCAAACAAAACAACTTAATACTTAAGTATTTATGTCCTAACAACTTAATAGTCATTTGAAAGAATAATACACGTAAATTGAAAGTAAAAACAATTTTATTTTATTTTTAAATCACCACAATTACTAATGGGATGTGTGCACCTATGGGGCACTGCACAGCTGCTCAAACCTTGGAATCAGATTGGACACTGCCACCGTCATTTCCTGTTCCACGTTGATTTTCAAGCAATACTTGCTTTTCATCACAGCAACTGCTGAAAACCCAGCTTCACAGATAAATGATGTCACAAATGGAATTAAGATTCACTGAGCTTTAGCACTTAGCAGCAGATATTCATCTTTTACTGATATCCAAAACTCAGTTCCATACTGCTAAATTTGGTTTTTAAAGTCTTGTCACAAGACAGCTCAATAAGATTTTTTTCTTCTGCAGAGGTAAATTCAGATGGGGCCTTAGCCTTGAATGGGTTTTGGATCTATGCAAATTTCTCCATAAATCTGGAAAGTCATTTTCAACCCAGTCACTGAGCTGTGTTACATGCTCCTCAAAAACGCATTTTAGTTCATTGGTCAAATCAACTTTATTGAATGTAACAATCTGGGGAAAGTCTTTGCCACCATCTTCATTCATGTTTCTTCTTCATAGTAGTAACTTTTTTCTGAAGGCTGAAACCTTCTCTGCAAGATTCAGAATGTGTGTGTTGCTTCCGTGCAGAAAGAGATTCAACACGTTCATTTTTTCAAAGAGATTACACAGGTATGCTAATTTTGACAAATAATCACTATCCAAGAAGTTTTTAGAATATTCATGTTCTTCTTCTTCGAGTTCCTGTTGTAATTTGAATACACGGGACAATACATTCCAACAGGAGAGCCATTGCAAGCTACAGTAATACAATAAAGATGTATGCTCAGATCCATATCCTCACACAGTTTTTTTAAAAACCTCACCTTCTGTGGCTGAATTTTTATAAAGTTTACCTCTTTCAACACACTTTCTAGGACTAGGTTCAGTGGAGGACTGGGGTGGTTTGTCGCAAGGGCTTCCCTGTGGATTATGCAATGGGTCTACAGGGCATCAAGAGCTTTGCTTTGTACGAGTGCCTGCAATTCTCCATAACAGCTGGAAAAAGAGCGACCACTATCAGTACAGATGCTAATGCACTTAGTCCAGTCTAAGTTGTTTTGAAACATAAAAGTGTCACGGATCTCAAATAAGTCTTGAGCCTTTGTACATGCAGTGATACTTTTACAAAAGAGAAGGTCTTTCACAAATTTTGTCACCATCCATGAACCGTGTGTAGCAAATCAAATAAACATCCTTGTTACTAATCATCACTTCATCTACCTTTAACCTGAATTCCTTCCCTTTCATTTTTTTCAATTAGCTGATAGTTAAGGTTTTTGGCCATGTGTTGGTTTCTGTGACCAATAGTTTTGTTGGATAAAGGCACCATTGAAAGCAGTCTTCCTGCAGATTCACCAACCATAATGTTCACCATATCCACTGCAGCTGTTAAAATCAGTTCTTCTGCGATGGTGCGAGGCTCTTTACATTTCTCAACTCTATATGCAAACCTGTAGGATGCAAGCAAAGCATTGCTTGGTATTAATGCTTGTTTCAAAAATGTACCTATTTGTTTTTCTTTTGTTTTTAACTTTAACAGTAGAATAATTATGGGATTTACTAGCCATGTTAGGATGATTGGTCTCTAAGTGACATTTTAGTTTACTTGGAAGCATGCACTCTGGAGCCAAAACTTGACATAATACACACTGTGGACACTCTTCATGATTAACATCTACTGAAATAAAACCAAAATCTAGATAATTATAGTCATATTTCCATTTCTTCACAATTTTGCCATTGGTCTGTGGTTCACCATCCTTTTCTTATTAATGTTCAAACATCTTTCAATTTTTATGCACAAGGACTAAAAATCAACAAAATAATTCACTGAACTTCACTGCACCTCACAGACACTTGATAACAACACCCTTCAGTTATTTTGATTACTGGCAGACGTGGAGGATCGACAGGTATTTATATACAAAATCTAAGAAACAAGAAGATACTGGTATAGCTGAAAGTACAAGTAAACAAAAACATATCTCAACCATTCAAACATGTCATCAAAAGGAATGTAGCATGATCTAATGTTAAAACTGTGAACTTCTTTGAGCTAGTAGTACACACAGTATCTGACAGATGTTGATATTGTGGAGTTTCCCTTGAAAATTTGAAATATCTTGTGACATCCCTGTGAGTTTGCTGCAGAGCTCCAGGGTGCCATGGCACACAGTTTGGGAACCACTGGTCTATGGTATTAAATAAGTACATGAATTCCAGCAGTACAAATTTGCATATTGGGTTGCATGACATGTTCTTGCATAAAAATTAACTCTTAAGGAGGGAAAGTTGACATTATTTAATACTAACAGTTGTTCCTTGTTGTAGCTAATAATAAACAACTTGAGCTATCCATTAAGAGCTCTAAGAAATGTACATTTATGAAAAAGCTAATTTCTGAAAAGGATGTGTATTAGAGTAAGAATAAAATGCATTGATAAGGTAGAATAAACCTGGCAAGTATTTTTCCATACTTAAGAAATGACAGTCTGTCAACAGAATGTCATTATGAGCTGTATAAACTATAGCAATATTACAGTTAACTGTGCACTTCTGATACATTATGCATTATTAACTACAATTAAAATTTGATAGGTATAAACTTTATCTGTAGAAGAATATCAAAAAAATCAAACACTAATATTAATTTCTTGCTGATTTGTCTGAGTGTATTGTGATCTCTTGTGTATATAAAATATATTTTGAGAGATTTCGACTTTTAGGGTTTGAGATAAATGTGTCAGTGCCTAGTCAAAGAGGAATCTTTGTAGTCATAGGTTCAAACTTTTGGTATCAGTATATGATCATATACTGAGACAGACTGGTTAAATTTTTAAAACTTAAAAGCAACCCCAGTTAAAACAGATTGGTTAACCCTATCCTGTGCATCACTGGTGCTCATAAACTTGGCTTTGTTTGAGCTTATGATATTGGAAGAGAGTATTGTACGAATATTACATGTGAATGATGACAGATTAAGTTACTTCCATTGAAGATAAAATATAAACCTACAATCAATACAACAGATTTCTTTACTAGTTCTTTTGATAATACTAGAAGAATGTGCTTCACTCATACCTACTTAAGAAAGCAGTCAAATAAGCATATCCAGAAAACCAGCAACTACAACAGGGAAAGATTTAAAAATGCTAAGAATTCAAACCAACTCGGGTTACCTAAATGGCACTGATTAAATAACAGTCTGTTTGTATCTATGAAAGTTAAATTTATATGGAAGTTACTGAAATGGTAAGAGGGAACGTAAGGTACACATTATTTAAGGCTACTTGAAAAATATTATCAAATAGTTATAAACAATGAAAAGACAAAAACTATGTGTCTACTAGTAACTGATAGTCACTAAACGTGGCATGTTAACCTCAGAGTCCCCACAGGAGCAAAATGGGGGGGGGGGGTAACATTTGTATCTGGCTTCCTAGGGGCTTTACGTCCTCTGTATATTGAATGGGCATGTCAGCTAGCAACTAATACAAACATTTTCAAACAACCTGTGATTTTTAGTTACAACTGTAGCTCACTGGAGGAGGTGGTACCATAGGTACTTTTACATGATGTCTTAAGTAGTTCATAATATTTTTGTGTGATTTTGATTTTAAAATCTGAGCATTTAATATTTGTCAAGAACAAAGATGTTTTTCTATTTTATATCACAACTTGTATATGTGAAACAGATATTTTTAAACAATAGTTACAGTTCATTTAATAGGATCAACTGTTATCAATATTATGAGAGTATGTAATCATCCCATCTTCATATTTTCTTTCTTGGCAGTCATTGTCTCTTTTATCACACAAGGATTAAAAGCGTGGCCAGTTCTGTTTGTGTTGTTCATATATATATATATATATAAATATAGGTTATACAAGTTTTTATTTCGTTCCATTGTTAAAGTAGATTGAAGACAGAAGCAAACTGAAATCAGACAGTTTGTTGTAACAAACAATCACCAGATGAATGGAACTACCAACTTTAGGACTGAGTGTTTAATTTATTGTGAACAAGTTTCTATATTGTATGCGTCGACAGCATTAAACAAAACATTTTTCAAAACAACAGGTTTTAATTGTATGAGAACTATTAAACAGTAACTGTATAACCTCATTCATAAACACTCATTCATACGTCCAGAAACAATAAACACACTGATTACAGACAAACTGTACGTTTATATCTATAAGAATAAAATGAGATATTAATTACAATTACTAGAACACCATGTTTACATCTAAGTATAAAGTGAAACATTAAATAACAGTAACTGATTATTGACAAATTGTATGCTTACAATTTGTACAATAAGTACAAAATGAGAGATCAAATAACGGACTGATTGCTGACAAACTGTGTTTACATCTATACGTACAATCACTGATTACTGACAAACTGTATACATCTGTAAGTACAGAGACTGATTACTGAAAAAAATGCATGTTTCCATCTGTAAGAACAAAATGAGACATTAAACAACAGTGACTGACTGCTGAAAAACTGCATGTTTACATCTGTAAGTACAAAATAAGAGATTAAATAATGATTGCTGACAAACTATATATACATCTATAAGTACAGTCACTGATTACTGAAAAACTGCATGTTTACAGAGTACAAAATGAGACATTAAATGACAGTGACTAATTACTAACAAACTGCATGTTTACATCTGTAAGTACAAAATGGAACATTAAATAATAGTGACTGATTACTGAAAAACTGCATGTTTACATCTGTAAGTACAAAATGAGACATTAAATAACAGTGACCAGTTGTTGACAAATTGTGTTTACGTCTGTAAGTACAGTCAGTGATTATTGACAAACTGCATGTTTACATCTGTGGGTACAAAATGGAACATTAAATAACAGTGACTGATTACTGACAAACTGCATGTTTACATCTGTAAGTACAAAATGAGAGATTAAATAATGATTGCTGACAAACTATATTTACATCTATAAGTACAGTCACTGATTACTGAAAAACTGCATGTTTACAGCTGTAAGTACAAAATGAGACATTAAATAACTGACAGACTGCATGTTTACATCTGTTAGTACAAAATGAGACAAATAACAGTGACTGATTACTGAAAAACTGCATGTTTACAGCTGTAAGTACAAAATGAGACATTAAATAACTGACAGACTGCATGTTTACATCTGTTAGTACAAAATGAGACAAATAACAGTGACTGATTACTGAAAAACTGCATGTTTACAGCCATAAGTACAAAATGAGACATTAAATAACTGACAGACTGCATGTTTACATCTGTTAGTACAAAATGAGACAAATAACAGTGACTGATTACTGAAAAACTGCATGTTTACAGCCGTAAGTACAAAATGAGACATTAAATAACTGACAGACTGCATGTTTACATCTGTTAGTACAAAATGAGACAAATAACAGTGACTGATTACTAACAAACTACATGTTTACAGCTATAAGTACAGTCACATAAAAAATGTTTCAGTTGTTAAAGTTTTATAACAAGAACATAAAGACAAACAAAATCATACTTGTTTGAAATTTAACATGAATTCAGTGGTTTTAAACAAAGATGAGAAAAAAGAAAAGATCCCTACACCGTATAAACTGAACACAAATTACACAATTATAGTCAAGTTAGAGTTCAAATAAATGGATGAAATGGTGTGTAACAATCTATTTTATATAGCAGAAAATGGTGCTTATCAGAAATGTATTTATCTTGTACATGTTGTCACTCATGTCTGCTCACCATAGAGAACAATACAGAGTAAGAAATAAACCACTGTCACATATCTTGTCCCTTCCAATACATCAGCTAGAGATGCAAGGTTATTGTAACACATTTTAAAAATGGTCAACACAGTAAAGAACGTACTTTACGGATGTGCAGAAATGATAAGGAATACCTTCTGTGGATTTAGTTCGATGTTTTACATACAAACTAACATTTCCCTTATTGACTGTGTAAACAGAAGTTACACCTTTAGTGGTATAAGTCTTGTTGCAACAATTTCCTTAACTTGGTTCAATTGTATGAATTTAACTTAAGTTGCTAATGAACATGAAACATTAATCCAGTCACTAATAAGGACACTGGTACAAAAAACATTAATCCAGTTACTAATAAAGACACTGATACAATAAATGAGGCATTAATCCAGTTACTAATATAAACACTAGTACAATAAACGAGGCATTAATCCAGTTACTAATATAGGCACTAGTTCAATAAACATGAAACATTAATCCAGTTACTAATAAGGTCACTGATACAATAAGCATGAGGCATTAATCCAGTTACTAATAAAGACTGGTACAATAAACATAAAACATTAATCCAGTTACCAATAAATACTGGTACAATAAAAATGAGACATTAATGCAGTTACTAATAAAGATATCAATACAATAGAAATGGGAATACATTAAAAGGTTAGTTGTTGATCTCTATCTGGAGACATAGAATAAAGCAGTAAGTTCAAGATATCTTCACATGTCCTTGCTTGTTATCTTTCAACAACTCGTGAAGTAAACCACAAGTGTCATCATTAAGTAAAATGTATACTACCAGTTACTGCATTATTGCAACAATACAACCAACTTCATAATGAAACAAAATATTTCTATAAGCATTGTTATAATTCCTCAGTCAGTTTACAAGAGAGTAAAGCAATAAAATTACAAACTGATTCTTCAGTGTTACCTAGTAACCTTAGGACACTTTGTTGATGTGTTATTCCAAGATCAGAAGGATCACCATCTTCAAGTTTCACTTTTAAAACCATAAATTAATTAATTTTTATGGGTGATGTTGGTTTGAACACTATGATAAAAAAAACAACAAAAGTAGTTTCTCAAGATACAGTCTTTAACTCCTGACCATAAATGTAACCAGTATGTCCAATTTGATAAATATTCTCAGCAGTTTCTAATAAACCAAGACAAATGGGCACATTGCAATGAAATCACACCCCTGGATGTAGCATATACGAAGTAAAATGATAAAGTACAATTTCAGCCTCATCTTCATAAAGATAATTTACATTAAGTAAATTCAATACAAAAACCTTAATGTGAGGAAGTGTTTTAGGTACAAATATTCTACAAGTAATGTGTTAGTAACAAACTTAAAGGGTTAAAGTGTTTCACAGATTTTAGGGTACATTAATTACATCTCAAACCTGTAAATAATTAAGCAACCACTCTCGAAAAGTATATTTTTAAATGCCTTATAAAAAGACATAACAAGTTCCTTTGGTACTTTAATTCACTGAAAATCACATATTTATCCCTAAATACTTAAAAAAATTCCAGAAAATCATGTAACTTTTATCAGGTCAATTACTTCAAAATGATTCTAATGTACATAAAAAAAACAACTAAATCCAGGAACTCGCTCCATATAATATTAGATCAACTGACACAACATGAATGAAATATATATTCATAAAAAAAAGTTTAGTCCAGGAAGTTAGTCGTCATAGCTAAATTATGTTCATTAATCCAAAATTATTCAAATATATTCATAAAAGCTTTATATGAGTTCAGAAAGTCTCTGATTCCTCTAATGAAAAAATCCAGGAATTCATATTTAGCAGATTAATTGATAAAATATCCACAAAATTCAAGTAAAATACATATTTGATATAGAATTAAAATATTCCAACATATTAACATCCAGCACACTAATAAAAAACAACATTAATTACCCATCACTAGAGCAGTGGTTCCCAACCTTTTTTATACCCCACACCCCTAAATAATTTTAATATGAATAAAGGTGAAGGTAGCCAAAACAAATGTTATCTCGCACCCCTGGTTGGGAACCACTGCATAAGAGGAATGATTTCTGCTTATGACCAAGTATACATCAAGTTTAACATTAGCACTTCTGATTTTGTCTATGGTGAAATTAAAAAACACTTCGGTGAAACACCTTAAGAAATGCTCTTTTAGATTCCCAAGCCAAGGAGAACAATCAAGGTCATAGCTGTTTAAGAACTTTGTTCAACTTTCTGAAAATATTTACATATAAACAGAAACACCACTATACTACCCATTATTTAACTGCTGTCTTTCAAAACCAGAAAAAGATCATTCTTAAGAATGTGTATTTTGTACAGAATTTTCATTTGCCTCATTTAAAACAATTAAAACTTAACCATAATATGGTTCTAAGTCAAATGTTTTGGAGAACCTTGGATCAGTGGATATTATTTTACTTGATTTAAGAACTTGTGAAAATTAACAAGAGGATAAACTTATCAGCTTGTTATTAGAAGAAAAGTGAACTCAGAAATGAATAGAAATAAGTATTCTAAGGCATAGGCATAAAAGTTAGACTTCAGTTACGAGTTCACAGAAGAGGTTTTAAAACTCACTAGTTTTGTGTCCATGCCTTTAACTAATAAAATGTACTGGGGCTGTCACGATTTGAAATATATTTCACATATTAATTGTTATGCTAATTAATTGATTTGACTTAGAATTTAAGAACTTTCAATGTCACATTGTGGAGCTTACGAAGAATACACGTTTAATTAAGCCTATATTTACCTGTGTTAAGTGTTGATTACTTGATGCATGTAGCATGGCCAAGCAATAGAACTTCAACTACGATTGAAGCACGACAAAGATGGCAGCATAAATTAAACAACAGCTTCAAGTAGCAGTTAGGAAATCTTTAACTAGTTACCCAAGTAATAACAGTGTTCCTAATATTCAGTATCATATAACAAAATGATATGGTGATTTTATTTTAGGATCCAAACTAAACCTTATCTAGTGTTAAAAGCAGGGACGTAGATTTTTTACACCCGATGGGGGGGGGGGGATGATTTTTGCAACCACTTACGTGGACTGTTCAATTTGCAAATTGGTAATCTCTGATTACGTGAACCTGAAAGCTGTAAACATGCAGTCACAGAGTAATCTTGTTGCCACGATACTTGCATGTATACTTAGGCCTACTGACTGATATTTACGAACTATCGCTTAGATCGAAAAGCTTAGAACACGCCTATATTAAAGATGTACATTTCGGCTACTGAAAAAGCCTACATTTAGGTCTAATTATGTAATTCGATTGGTGAGAACACAGAACACGAGAATCACAAGAACAAACACACAATTTGTAGGCCTGTGATGCAATAAAACAATTCAACAGACCAAACTGTAGGGGAAGATGATTGTATGCACCATACCCCCACCTAAAATGAAGGGGGGATGTATCCCCCCCAGGATCTATACACCTGGTTAAAAGCAAACCATACCTATCAAATATGGGAGATCAGAACAAGCGAAAGATCTGTGTGGAAACACAAGCTAAATGCTACTAAATTACTTTTGTGAAAGATATGACAAAATTTTATAAAATAAATTGATTATTTCAAAACATTTATGGTTACATTATATTTTGTTTCTCAAACAACTAATATGAATCAGTTAAAAATCTCTCTCTCTACAGTTTTCCATAATCTTCAGACTGGATTTAGTTAGTGAAATCCTCAAACATGTTACCACCTTAAAACAAAAAGTTAAAATTATATTTGGTTAACTCAACTGTCCAAGTGAGATAAGTAAACCTTTACTGGTGAGGTAAACTCCATTTTTATTGAACAGCAACTAATATTCTTGCAAGTTTTCAAATTTAATAAAGGGTAGAATATAAACTGCTCAAAGCCTTTCACATATTTATGAAAAACCTCTTCAACAGTTTATCATAGTAAAATGCAGTATATAAATACAGCTCAACAACATATCTTGCTCAGTGAGGACTAATCCTACATGCTTCAGAAAATGAAGACACACCAAAACTGTAGAAATAGCTGTTGCTAACAAAATCAAAGAAATTTTCAACAGGGCAAAATAAAGGATACAAGCTTTCATTCAGTTGGTCCTCAGTTATAGTTATATTTTGACAGAAAGGAGCATATTTTGTGATATCTTTTCCATTCAATAAAATTCGTATAAAATAATTGGAGACAGAAGTCAGAGAAGTGTTGTTGGATTTGTAGAGCTCCAAAATAAATCGGGACACATATGGGGGAAAAATTCCACTTGAATAACCAAAGGTAGTACTGAGTGCTACCAATGTGACATCATGACCTGAAAACAGGATGAACCGTTCAGGCAACCTCCCACTGATTTTGTCGTGAAACAATCGTTGGAGCATGACCATGAAACCATACATTCTGAGGCGAGATTTCTTTTGATAAACGGGGTAAGTGGCAAGCTGTTTTCCTTCCCAATCTAAGTAACTAACTAGTTTCTTCAAATCGTCTCTTGTAATACATGGAAAACTTGCATTTGTTTCACAAGGTAACTTGGCACCATGACAAATATAACCCATTAAACTGTCAAACAGTGCCCCTCCCTCAGTAATGTTGGGAACTTTTTCACTAGGTTTAATAAACAAGTTCATCTTGTGAATTAGGTCTACAATGGCTTGATGGAAGATTAACAACTTTTTTACCTTTTTGTTGAGCTGTCCCTGCATATATTTCAAAACAGGGCACCTGCATACATTACGGTTCTCACAGAATGAAGTGTCATCTACAGATTGTATGGTAAGTTTTTTATCTGGGCTGAGAGATGGTAGGAAACCAAACATAAAAGCCAGTGCACTTTGAAAAGTTCTAGCATACATAGTACTGAAAACTAACACATTCTGAACATTCGAAGTGCGTGACAGAAGATTCCAATGCTCATTGTACAACTTTCCAAGAAGTCTACCTAACCTTAACTCTTGCAAAACTCCAAGCTGGGTTAGGTGGCCCAACCAGCATTGTTTACTATGTGGATATGGGGGGAAAGAGTGGAACTCAGCAGAAGATTGGTACCATTTCAGTTTCGAATCCATTACGTTGATAAACTGTCCAAACAGAGGATATTTCAGTGGTTCTTTTACACCACAGTTGATTTGTGCCTGATTTTTAATCTTCAAAAGAGGTCCCCTGTCTCCATGTCTAACCAGCACAGCAACTAACTCTAAAAAGTAACCATCTTTCACTTGCCCTGTTAATGAAAATTTTAATATGAATACCCTAAAATAAAAATTAACACCTAACTAGAAAATAAAACAAATAAAACACTATCAAGTCACTTTATCTTTTATTGCCTTTCTTCACTCATCATGTTTAATATATCTTATGGCACTTGTTTAATACCTTGTATGCTTGCAACTTGTACTGACTGCTTCAACTGATGGACCAATAGCCAAGGTTTTGAATCTAAGCCTTATTTGAGACTATAAACTATCAGTAGTACAAAATATTTTATTGTAAAATAATACAAGTTTGTCACTTTCAACATAAATAATTACACAAAATGACTTCAATGAAAGAGTTAGTTATAGAAACATTTTCTCGAAGATGGAGTTTCTTTTGGATTGGCATGTGATATAATGTATTTTATTTGAAATGGTTGTATAATACCTGATGGATTACCTCAATCAACCAAACAGCCAATGAATGAATCAACTGACAAGTAATACTATTATTTTGATATTTATATATACATTTAGTTATTAAAAAAAAAAAAAATTCAGAGAAAATGCATGAACTGAATTTCAGAGTGAAAGATAAGCTTTCTTTACATGTAATTCATAAAACTGAATTTTACATGTAATTCATAAAAAGCTACATGTACTTTAATGCTATAATGAAAGATAAGCTTTCTTTACATGTAATTCATAAAACTGAATTTTACATGTAATTCATAAAAAGCTACATGTACTTTAATGCTATAATGAAAGATAATAATGTAATTCATAAAACTGAATTTTACATGTAATTCATAAAAAGCTACATGTACTTCAATGCTATAATGAAAGATAAGCTTTTTTTACATGTAATTCATAAAAAGCTACATGTACTTTAATGCTATAATGCTCATTACATCTTACATTATTAATAAAATAACTCTTACTTGTAACACAAAGAACAATCTTTGATCACAATCTGGTTTCCTCTTTTGTGTCCAGTTATTCATTCAATGTCCAAGTTATTTTTAGATCTTGAATAATCTTAATACATTTAATATCTTAAGATTAACAACAGTTGTTACATTACATGCCTTAATGGCAAAGATATATTTACCTTCACTTCCTAATGATATTTGGTCCGGAGGATTACAGTACTCCTTTATTTCAGCAGTTCTAAATAAATCTTTAAAGACAACAGGGCTGTATCTTGTCTGAAGTAATTTAACTTCTTGAATATGTTTTTCTTTTGACTTCTTACCACTTCCTTTGGTTATGAATTGCACTAAAGTAGAAATTAAAAACATAATTAGAGAACCTGAAAGACTTTTAACAAATATGTTAAGATTATTGAATTTCTACCTTAGAGAACAAGTTGGAAAGTTCATAAAACAATGTACTTACAACAATCCCATCCATTAATTAACAACTTTACTTTTACAGTAATCTCCCTTGACATCAATGGACTTACTCTGTTCGTTCCTCAAGTTGTCTGCACTAGTAAGCACTTAAGTCTTGTGACTACTATTCACATAACCAATGTAAGCCAGAGTGGTGTTTACCATCAGTTTTTCACTGTTAAACATTTCTTGTCACCAAGTACTTAAGCATAAAGATATTAAAAGAAATAACCATAGGAGCCAGTCAGGCCTGCAGAATAAATAATTAAACTACATTTATAAACTGTGACCTATACATTACAAGTTTTGTGTGAAGGTGTTATACAGTAAAAGCATACCTGTGGTTAATACTTTTGTACTCTCCTTGATACCCTGCCTCAGTTTTCACATCAGTATGTTCTAATATTAACCATTGTATTTCTGTGTAGAATTAATCAGCTTAAAGGGTGGAAGCCATGATCTGTTGGTTAACAGTTGACTAGATGGTAGAAGAAATGGCCAATGGTTCCACTGTCTGGACTTTTGAATGGGCTCAGAATCCCAGCAGTGAATTCACATTTCATCAACAGTTACTACTCAGACAACAACTTGGCTTGATCCATTTTATAGATCAATAAGCCTATAAGAGTCAATGACTCTTTACATCTACCAACATTTAGGTTCTATTACCCAAGGATTTGGGCCAGTGACTTGAACCTGCCCACTGATAATGTGATATCAATTATCATTAAAGTTTTGGAGTATACACAATGAACATGCCCACTAATAATAGGATATCAATCATTATTAAAGTTTGAGCATACACCATGAATATGCCTAAATTGTCATAAATGACCTTCAAAACAAAAGAAATAAGTTCTGCATACCATTGCTTCCATCTGAGCAATTGTTTCTGAGATGATCCCATATGTTTCACTTCCAGACTAGGGGTCATCTTTAAGGGACTCACATTTGTGCTTGAATTTTGAATACAAGTAGTCACCATGCAGTAATGCCAAGCTTCATCATCAAACACTGCTAGATCTCTTTAACCTTCGTATCTTTATACAAATATTTGGTGGGTACTCAATCTTAACCAAACCCACAGAACATCAGTCAAAAGATAGTTACATTAACTTTCTATTCTATGAGTTTACTGACTGACTCTCATAACAAATTAAATAGGTAAGTATAACCAGTTAATTTATGAAAATATATTTTAACAATATTACGTGTCCATACAAGCTGCTGGTTTCTCTTCTTGCAGTAGTTTATAAAATAATAAAGTATTCTACACTTGATTATTCACCGTTTTTCTTTACTTTAACACAAAACATTAAAAGTACTTCAAGTATTTGACATATAACAGTTATTAAAGAACTGTTAATAATGTATTCTAAAGACGGCTGGTATGAGTATTAGCACTTTAATTAAAATAAAGTACAGAATAGCGTTTCGACCTTTTAGATCATCTTCAGGTTAATCCTCTTTGTCAAACTGAAGACGATCTAACGTCGAAACGTTGTTCTATACGTTATTTTAATTAAATAAAGTGCTAAAACCCATACCAGCCGTCTTGAGAATACATTTTCACTTTAAGTGGGTTTCTCATCATCATGGAAGACCTATTAATAGTTTAATACATATAATATATATTGAGTGAAAAGTATTCATTTTTTATTTCAAATTCCAGGTTATACACTACTTTTTCTATATGACATTTAAACCTTTACAACACTAATATTACTATAACTTTTGAGATGGTATCTTTCTTTCAGTTTCACCATAGGACCAATACTTTGTTTATAGTGAATGTCAACCACTATGTTTTGTTTTGTTTTCAAATTTATGTTTGAACTTACGAATAGTAAGAAAAAGAATAAATCACAATGCTTGCTCATGTAAACTTAGTCACCGCAAATATCGCCGTTGTGCACGTTCAACATCACACGGTCCACAGAATTTGATCTTACCTGAATAAATTATGCCTATTATCCAAAGTACTATTAGTATAGATTTTAATTTATGTCTTACTAAAACATTCTTTATAGTACACATCTTAAATAAAAAACATTAGTTTCATTTCATCTCCAAATCTGTGGTAAACTGTTAAATTATCACGATAACTATTATACATAACGAAACTAACAGCCACGAAAACTATCATCCTATTCTTCTACACCGATAATTTCCCTATACTTTTTTTTTTCCCTATGTTTAAGATTGAGTATTTCTTATCGGCAGCGTCCTCTATAGTACTTAGTGGTATGTTCAGTCACTTTATCACCTATCAACGTTTCTGAGAAGCATATATGAAACATATTTCTGAGAAAATTTAAGACAATTTAGTAATTATAAACACAATGTCAGAGAATGAAAGAGTAAACACAAATATCTTTCTGTAAAGTAACAGTACATAAGAGAGATTAATAAAATGTAATTGTTACTTTCTTTCCTTCATCAAAATGGGAATTTCAGCAAAGAAGGCCTAATTTATTTTTTTATTTCTATTTTCATTTAACAGTTTTTTTTGTTTGTTTTTTTGGAATTTCGCACAAAGCTACTCGAGAGCTATCTGTGCTAGCCGTCCCTAATTTAGCAGTGTAAGACTCGAGGGAAGGCAGCTAGTCATCACCACCCACCGCCAACTCTTGGGCTACTCTTTTACCAACGAAAAGTGGGATTGACCGTAACATTATAACGCCCCCACGGCTAGGAGGGCGAGCATGTTTTAGCGCGACGCGGGCGCGAACCCGCGACACTCGAATTACGAGTCGCGCGCCTTACGCGCTTGGCCATGCCGGGCCTCATTTAACAGACTATATTATTCTCGGCTCATCATTGCTGATTGAAAGAGTGAAGCAAATAAACAAGTAGGCTTCATAAAGTAATGGAATGTAAGAATCTCGTTTAATTTAGATGTATGGTCCTTTCATCACCAGAAATAATCTAAATTAAATGATTGGTTGGATGGTTCAAAGTAAACTCACATTGAGCTATCTGGTGTGTCCACAGCGAAGAATTTAACCCTGGAGTTTAGTGTCGTAAGTCCATAAACTTATCGCGGGGTGGTGATTAGATTAAACACGATTGTGTTTATTATTTATATCAAAATGGGAGGCGAAGTAAACAATTCCTAATATATAAGTGCAACTTTTTGTTATTCTTCAGAAATTGCGTTATGCATGTGGGGGACATTGTTTTTGTTTGTTTTTAATTTCGCGCAAAACTACACGAGGGTTATCTGCGTAGTTCGTTACTTACTTTGCAATTTCGTTGATTATTTTGAGAATAAAAACCATTATTTTCAAGAATTTAAAACAATTACGCGCACGCACATATATGTTTATTTATATCTAGGAACATCAAATGCACGCAATCCGTTTTGTTTTTACGGTTATGAATATACAAGTGGTTAACCTTGGAATGTTCTAGAGAATATCATCACTAAAATCACAAGATATAACAAGTAATTTTTATGGCACTTAAAACATATAAATTAAATACGGAAAAAGTCGTAATAACCATATTATTGCATCCAAAAATATTTATCTTATAAGAAGTAATCCACACGTTCTTTATTTTTCTAAACCATAGGAAGATTACGGCTATTACTTCGAGCAACTTAAAAAAAAATTATAATTGACAAATCAATATACCTCTCACCAAAATAACTGTTGTTCAATTAACTAGTCATATAGATAGCATCTTCCAGTGGCCTGATAATATCTAGTATTGCACCAAATGCCTTGTCGGCACTGGATATGTGTAGTTGACATATTATTATTTCTTTATTTTTATTCGTAGATTGTTATAATTAGCAATCTCTAAACTTGATCGAGTAGTTTATCTCTTTGATCACTAGGGTATGGATTTGTTATCATAATATACCCACAGTTTTTGAATTAGTTCACATTTGTTACTAATACTAGTACATTTTCGTTTATAGTGCCTTACAGCACAAATAACATATACAGTGCTAGATGGATTACCCGTCCTCTGAAAGGAAATTATGTAAATTAATGATTAATGAAAGCACTGTTTCTCTTATGTGTATGTGTAAAGAACGCTAAAAAGTCCGTAAATATTGTAAAACACAAAGTGTTCAATTACAAATATTTCTTCATGGATTTAGAGAACATCCATGCTAGTTTTAGTGAAGATCCATTCATATCTATATAACAGACAACAGGTTTGGTTTGAATTTCGTGCAAAGCTTGATAGCTATCTATGCTAATCGTCCCTAATTTAGCAGTGTAATACTAGAGTGAAGGCAACTAGTCATCCCCCAGCCAACTCTTCTTGGGGTACTTTTTTACCAACGAGTAGTGGGATTAACCGATTTTATAACGCCCCCACAATTTAAAGGGGGGCATACTTGGTGTGATGGGGATTCGAACCTACGACCCTCGGAGTAGGAGTCGAGTGCCTTATCCACCTGGCCATGCCAGACCCAGACAACAGGCTATACTATGATCTTTATATAGATTTGAAATAATGGAGAGAAGTATACATAAAACACGTTGGTCATATAGTTTCACATCTTGGTAATTGGTGGGTCAATAATAGCTGGAAGCTCACTTGAAAATAAAAAAAATAAAAACATGACAAGTGCTCTGTTGTTTTCAAAACATTATTTAGATTCGCTATATCTTCAACTCATGGATCAGCAAGTAAAATATGTTATATTCATAACTTTAATTTTATACAACTTTTTATGTTTATTTAAGCAACTAATGATATACATACACTGCTGGCCAAAATCTTAAGGCCAATGAACACAAAGAAAAAATATGCATTTTGCGTTGTTAGACTCAGCCACTTATTTGAGTAGAGCTTCGAAAGATGAAAAGAAGGAAAGAGAAAATAAAAAAAAACTTTTTAGCATTTAATAGGGAAAATGTGAACACTATGAAATTAGCCTAAATATTAGCTGGTCAAGAGTTTAAGACCATAATGAAACGAAGCGTTAATCGGTAAACACGTTACGAAATTTATTCATTTGTGTTCAAGCATTAGCGTTGTCAACATCTCCCACTTGGTTAAAAACATGGCAAAGCCTAAAAGGTTGACAGAGTTTGAATGTGCAGAATTGTCGAGCTGCAAAAGCAAGGTCTCTCTCAACGTGCCATCGCTGGTGATATTGGGAGTCGTAAAATTGCTGTTGCAAATTTCTTAAAAGACCCTGAGGGATACCAAACGAGAATTTTAAGTGGTCGGCCCAAGAAAATTTCGCCGGCGTTGAGCAGGATGATTCGAAGGTTTGTCCGGCAAGACACCAGCCGATCGTCGAACCAGATTAAGGCCCTTATGGACGCAGAATGCAGCTCAAGAACAATAAGACGGCATCTACGAGAGAAAGGTTTTAAAAATCGTAAACGTCTTAAAAAGCCACGCCTCCTTCCATACCATGAAACAGTTCGGTTAAACTTTGCTGAGAAGAACCAAACATGGGACGTAGAAAAATTGACGAAGGTTTTATTCTCTGATGAGAAAAAAATTTAACCTGGATGGTCCAGATGGCTTCAAACGTTACTAGCACGATAAGGATATCCTACCGGAAACATTTACTAGGCGACACAGTGGAGGATGTTCCATCATGATCTGGGGTGCTTTCTCCTTCCATGGAACAATGGGGCTTCAGGTTATACAGGGGCATCAAACAGCAGCTGGCTACATTGGCATGTTCGAGAGATCATCCTTATTGACTGAAGGCCCTCACTTGTGTGGAAATGACTGGATCTTTCAGCAGGATAATGCTGCAATCTACAATGCCCGCAGGACAAAGGACTTTTTCATGGCGAATAACGTGATTCTTTTGGACTATCCAGCGCGTTCGCTCGAACTGAACCCCATTGAAAATGTTTGGGGGTGGATGGCAAGGGAAGTCTATAGAAATGGATGTCAGTTCCAAACAGTGCATGATTTTCATGAAACCATCTTCACCACTTGAAATAACATTCCAGGTAGCCTTCTGCAAACGCTTATATCGACCCTGCCAAAGCGAATGTTTGCAGGTATTCGCAATGACGGCGGTGAAACTCATTAGTGAAACATTTTGTTGGACATTTTCTATCCTGTTTAGGACTTCTTTTTGGTATGGTCTTAAACTTTTTACCACCTAGTATTTAAACTAATTTCATACTGTTCACATTTCCCCTATTCAATGCTAAAATGTTTTTATGTTTATTTTCTATTTTCCTCTTTCGTTGCTCTACTCAAATTAGTGGTTGAATCTAATAACGCAAAATGCATATTTTTTCTTTATGTTCATTGGCCAGCAATGTATAATATCGATAAGAAATAAGATAGATCTAAAATAACAAATATTTATGAGTTTAAAAATAGGCACTACTTTTATAATGAAATGACCTATAAAATTGAAGGGGATTTTAATGTTTGAAAAATAAAAGTATGTCACATTTTGTTTGTTTGTTTTTTTACCAACATGAAAATGTGAAATTAACATTGACCATCAGTGGGAACGAGAGTTATTAAGCGTAATGGGAAATATTTTAGCATGGTTTTGTAAGCTATCGTGTAGATTATTTTTAAGTTTAGTACTATAGTTGAAGTGTTGTTAGTTTTTGAAATATATTGTTAGCGAGAACATCTAAATTTTTTTAGCATTGGTAAGTAATGAGTATTCATTATTAAACTAAATCGATTGATTTACAAATTAGTTAAGAAAACTTATTGTGATAAAATATTCTACGACTATCAGTATGATTCGTATTCGAACTGAATCGTTGTAATACTAATAGTATTTAGAAATAATAGTAGTATGAAGGAGAACATTAGGACTAGAGCATATTTGAGCCATTGTGATTGTCCTATTTAATTTTCTTCAAATGTAACACTTGTATGTCTATAGCCAGCCATGATTTCCCAAATATTCAAGTCCTCTCTGAAACTATCTCAATCATGTTGCATTTATGCCTGTGAAGACACCTTATTTTAAAATCTGACCACCCTACTCGAAAAAATAAAATTGCCTAATTTACATATGACTTAAATCTACTCAGCTAAATCTTAAATTACCAGTTTATATCTCCTAGATCTACTATTCTCCACCCTTTTTCCGTATATAAATAGTATCATTAAACACGATAAAAATATGTGCATGAGTCCTGTAATTTTGAACAACTTTATTCAGATCCTATCTAACAATTAGCAACAACTTTTAAAAGAAGATAGCTAATTTAGGTTTTCTTAAACAATCAGATTGTATTATTAATATTACTGTTAGTTTTAAAGTACCAGCCTGCACTACTACTGAAGATAAATCTGGCAGAACAGCAGTTAGTCTGTGGACTTACAGTACTGAGATTCAGGGTTTGATTCCCCATGGTAGACACAGTAAAAGACCCATTATGGCTTTGGTCTAAAAAACAAACAAAACAAAGAGTTGAAAACAATACTTTTCACCAGCCTGTCATTTTTAGCTTAGACTGTTTTTTCAAACCTTGAACTGTATCCTTTCATTCTATCTTATTTTCAGAATATAGAACAAAGATATTGAAGGATTTTAATCCTTTACTCTCCATGATAATCTTATAAACGTCAATAAGATTGGTATAACCCTCTTCAAAAAATGCAAATATCTTGGTGATCAGTAGAAAAACTGACAATTAAAATTAGATAACCACAACCAGATATGATTTTCTTTAGTTATAAAGGAAGTCTAAGATGAGATAAGCAATTTTTGTCCAGTTAATAGAAAGTGGACAAGTGCCTGAGGGTTGTTTAAATTACTCCTCTTTTTAAAAGGAGTTGTAGGAGTTGACCTAGAGGTTATAGTACAGTTCATGGGCTAAATTTAAGTTAGATAAAAGAAGTTTTTAAAATAGTTACTTAAGTCATAACCTTTGGACCTAAAAAGACCATTTGGTCTTTCAAGGCTACCTTTGTAGACCCATCTTTAGGAAAATTAAGAATTTTACTTATCAGGAAACCATCAGTTATTTTTAAAAACCATGTAAAATGCTGACCTTTGTTAGTGCTGTTGATATTTACTAACTTGTAACTTAAGGGTAGGCCTACTTCCTTAACAGCAATTTAAGTCTAATATCTAATAATAAATGTAATGACTCTGAGCTTAGCTTTACAAACAACTTAGAAGAATCTTGTTATAAATAACCTAATTAAGACACAAACAGATAACCACTGAAATGTTGAATAATGTCACAGTATTATTTTGCTCAGAAATTGAAAATATATAACCACAAGTTTCTTTTATCTTATGATTTATAAATATATATCATCTTAACCCATCTTTCTCTGTATCAGTGAAATTTATTATAGTGAAATAAAGCCACCATGGATTTTCTCAAAGGAAATCTTGACTTGCTAAATAGTCACCTTTTTAAAGAATGGTACTTCATTTTGGATGAAGGCAAGGATGTGGATTTGGTGTATTTACCAAGTTTTAATTAGTCTTAAGAAAAGTTAATTCATTTGTTGGGTGGTTACAAATAAAAAAGAAAATAGTTGTCTATCTGTACAAGTCAGATTTAGCTTATTTACAGTAAGTGTGTAGAGTATGCTTTAATCTGTGACAAAAGTATTTGTAGTATTCAGAGAAGCTCTACTAGGGTGATTCCAAGATGGACACTGGATAGGTTAAGATTTGTTTTGTTGTGGGAAAGGGTAAGAAATGACTTTATTGAAGTTAATAAGATTATGTGAGAGGGTCAAGAGAATAATCTCTGAGTTTTTGTGATGAATTTCATAGATAAAAAGATTAAAAGACAAACATTTAAGAGATTTAGTTTAGACAGGCTAGATTCTTCTTAAGGACAGTTTTCTGCAAGGATAATTAGCTTATGTAATAAGTTACCTTTGTAGTAGTGAAGGCAAGCACTTTACAGGAGTTTAAGAAGAGAGGCAATACATTTCTTGCACAAAATGGTGGGTTGAAATGTTTTAATGTAACAAGATTAAGTGAACCTCGAAAGACCAAATGAACCTTTGTTGGCTATAGATTGTTATGTTAACTAGTTTATAAATGGTAACTCTTCCTTCCATAGGATTATCTCTGAACCTTTTCCAAAAAGTCAGTATTGATGAATACTCTGCCTAAACAATCTCTCAAAGAAAGTCATTATTGTTTATTAACTCTTAAACAGTGGCCATCATGAATTAATGCTGCTACCTACAACATTCCTGCTGTTTAAAGGTTGAGTAAGTACACCAACAGTTTACACAGTAAACTTCCAAGTGAAGCTTAATCAGTACGTGTGTACTTGTAATATGTGACCAGCTTGTCTATAAAGACACACTATAAGTTCATTAACTTTGCTACTAGCAACAGAGCACTATCTCAGAGGTTGGAGTGAGGTATTCAATTCTTTGTCAAGATTGTTAAATTCAAAATGTAGTATATTTTGCTTACTATAATGACATTTGTCAAATATTTGTCTAACTTGTCTGTTGAACCTAGTCATCCTGCAGTACCTTAACATTCTCAGCTAGAAATACCCAAGAGTTTAATTTCATCTGTAGACTTTTAATGATTTATTAATTATGCCCCTATCACTCTCATTTTTATTATTTACTTATTATAAATTATTTATTAATATAATGTGATTCACTTGTGGAATGAGTTGCCATTAACAACGATGGAGATTAAAACATTAGTTAGCTATGTATTTTAAGGACATTACAGAATATTTGATCCACCCAGCTCATCCCATCTACTAAACTTTAAAATGAAAATAAAACAAGGCCAGTCATTATTTAAACTATTTGTGAAGTCTTCCCTTAAATTCTCTTCAGTTAACTTCATTCACAATATTTGAAGACAATCCATTCCAAAGACTAACCAACTCTTTAGGAAAATAAAGCTTTCTTAGCAGAAGATAATTTCTACTCTGCCAAACGTTGTGTCCATTAGTTCTGTTGTTCTCACAATTAAGTGTAAAAAGAATGATTCATCAATACTAACAACATTTCCATTAACAATCTCTAACAATCCAATTAAATTCTCTCTAATGCTTCTTTGTAAGAAAATTTCAGAGATCTTATGCTGTCCTTGTATGACAATCAATCTATCTGAGGTAACATTCTAGTAGCTCTCTCCTGAAACCTTTCCAACAGTTTAATGTCCTTCCAAAAGTAATGGCCCAAGATTGAGAAAAGTACTCCAGATGTGTAATGACCAGTGAAAAGGTAACCTGTGTAAACTTGTATTCAATATTTCTTTAGGTACAACCTAAAATTGTATATACAGGAGTTTAGATGAGGAATCGGGGATTTCTTTAAAATAAAAGGATTTATATTTTTACTTATTTTAAGGTCAGTCTTGAAGGACCAAATGGCCCCTTGTGGTTATGTACAATGCAAATAAAAAGAAACAAAGGGCACTAACAAATTAATGAGTCACTCAGCTGGTATACAAGAGTCAAATTTGATTGGTTTTCTTGAACACTCAACTGGTTTACAAGGGTCAAACTTGATTGGTTTTCTTTCACAGTTTTATTTCTATCATTTGAACCTCATATAGTTTAATTAGTCTTTCCCCAACCCTTACAGATGTGAGTTTGAAAATTTGAGTACACTTGTGTACTCTATTTCCATTGGCTGTTTAAAATGTAACATCCTAACATTCTGCCAAACATTAATTGGAATTTTACCTTTATTGAATCCATGTTTAATTTCTTCTATGGTTTTGTAAAGTTTGTTCATTTAGCCTACCCATTACAGACCAACTGTATTAGCAACTCTCCAGTATCCAGGCATTTGCTGTCTGTTGACTAAAAGAAATTGGGAAGAGAAGCTCACTTATATATGTATTTGTTATTATTAGGCTTGGTATAATGTTTTAGTAACAGTGATCAAACTGTAGGATTCAGTTTTCATTATTTACTTTTGTAAAAGAGATAATTGAACAAACAAATAGTATATTTAACTTAATCTTTATTTGTTCTCAAAATAAGTACATTTATATTTTACTTATTTTTGGAATCTAGATAATAAATGGGAAAGAAACAGGAAAATCTTGGAAGAAGTTTAATGAGAAACCATGGAGGAAAAGGAAAGAATACTAATGGAAGACAAAGTTCAGTAGGTGTTTTATGAGAACTTTCTTAAAGTACATATAACATTCAGTTTTTCTTTGTTTTAGGCACTTGTTCAATTGGACATTTAAAACATCTTACAATTACATTTTTATTGTCAATTTAACTGGAACATTGCTAACATGGAATACGTGGTTTAATGTAGTCGATTCAACTAGAACACATGCTGACGTGGACCAAGTTGTTTCATGTAGTCGATTCAACTAGAACACATGCTGACGTGGACCAAGTGGTTTCATGTAGTTGTTCTTGATGCTTGTCAGGCTGTATGGTCACCATGTTGTATTGTTTAAAAATGAATGATAATATAGCATACAGACAACGACTGTCCATTGGGCCCAACATTTCAAAAAATGAGATCCCTCTGTTAACACTTACTCTCATAGAACTAGCCCACTAAATGATCTCCCATCTAATTTTGGGATAACATTGTATATCCTTCATCATTAGAGTGAACTATGTAACCACTATTATTAGAATTTTTGAAAACCATGTGTCTTTCTTTTCTATATTGGTACATGTGTGCATTTTTATTTAACTTTTAATGTTTATTTTGTTAAGAAAAGAAATAGAAGTACCATTTCATATCCTTTATTACAACCAAGTTTTTATTTCACCCACTCAATTAATTGGTGCTCCAGCTAGCATGCAAGAAAGATTATTATAACTCTGAGTATATTAAACTTATCTTCACAAAATTTGGCATACTTTTAGTGAACATGGTAAGTACACAAAGGATCAGGTGTTTTAACTGTAGGTTTTAGCTGAAACCTTGACTTCAGTTGATAAAAGTGCCATCTTATTGTTTCAAAAGTGTGTTTGCAAATCTTCAATCACTCTTCCACTTCTTTAAGTGTCATGAACTAACATAGCAAGTATAACTTTTCTCTGGCAGAGCATGTTGTGCATTGTTGGTATATGAGAATAGTTTTTTATCATCAGATTTCTTACAAATCATTTCCAGCCTCGTTCATAAGACTATTTGGATCTCCTGGGAGTAACATAGTACATTAAATTCTTAATACAGTTATGCAGAATGCAAGTAATTGATATCACTGAAACTTTATACCTTTTATCAAGTTTCTTCAATCTGTACAGTTTGATGTTACTGTAGATTTTATACCAAAGAACTGCCATATTGTATAAACATAGTTCCCTGTTGGAGTGGTACAACAATGCCTTGTATGATCTCCTTTGTTTTTGTGGTTCACAAAATCCAAGGATCTTCAAAATTAATGCCAGGCATTTTGTCTTCATCACTCTTTCTTTCCCACCTGCTGAAATGGATGGCAACTGCTTGTTGTAAAAAACACAATTGTAAAGGGTGACATTGTGAAAGTCTTTTGTCTTCAAGTCAAGAAGACTTTTGAAATGTTCTTTACAATTGTGTTTTTACAACAGACAGTTGCAATCCATTCCAGTTTACTCTTAATACTGAACAGTCTATCAAAGAAAGCAAGAAATAAGTAATTATTCACTGTGTTCATTTCTGTGTTACTTGTGTTTTAAGACTTAAACTGAGCACTGAGAGAGCTGTTTATTTATAAACAAGACAACAAAAGTGTTAACTCCATGTTAAATACTTCTTGCACTCTTTCTTAGTAAACTATTTAAAATAATTCTGTTCACAAAACTTTCTTTTCTTATAGAAACACACGACTGACCTTCCTGATGGTTACGACTGGGCTCGTCTTAACTTGCGTAGTGTTACCGAACAGAATGACTTGGATGAATTTTTAGCAACGGCTGAACTTGCTGGCACAGAATTCATTGGAGGTAAAGCAGTATATCCAGTTTCTTAACCAAAAATGGTGATATATAACCAATAAAATAAGTGATACAGATGTACTGACTCAGGTTTTCAAGTGTTTTATATGTAATGTTACACTTCACAGTTTGAAATATCAATGAAACACCAGAGTTGGGTATTTAAAAACTGCAGAAGTTTGGTAACAAGGAAAGAATTAACCATTTATAAGGCTACATTATTCTATTTTAGATTTTAAAGAGTGTTGTGACAGTTATATTAATATTGTCTGATTAAACTCTTTTTATTACGTACCCCTATTATAAACTTTTTAAGGTAAAGTTATATTAATTAAAGCTTTTATGTCACAAAATATATTAACTTTGACTTATTTGGATTACTTCATTACTATGTGGTTATCATTGGTTTGTCTGGCTTAAGGTGCTATTTTTGTGAATTTTTTTTCTTTCATGTAAAAAACAGAAAATTTGGAGCACAGTATAACACATCTAACTTGTAAAAAGCTAATGACAGAAAATTTGGAGCACAGTATAACACATCTAACTTGTAAGAAGCTAATGTCAGAAAATTTGGAGCACAGTATAACACATCTAACTTGTAAAAAGCTAATGTCAGAAAATTTGGAGCACAGTATAACACATCTAACTTGTAAAAAGCTAATGACAGAAAAATTGGAGCACAGTATAACACATCTAACTTGTAAAAAGCTAATGACAGAAAATTTGGAGCACAGTATAACACATCTAACTTGTAAAAAGCTAATGACAGAAAATTTGGAGCACAGTATAACACATCTAACTTGTAAGAAGCTAATGTCAGAAAATTTGGAGCACAGTATAACACATCTAACTTGTAAAAAGCTAATGTCAGAAAATTTGGAGCACAGTATAACACATCTAACTTGTAAAAAGCTAATGACAGAAAATTTGGAGCACAGTATAACACATCTAACTTGTAAAAAGCTAATGACAGAAAATTTGGAGCACAGTATAACACATCTAACTTGTAAAAAGCTAATGACAGAAAATTTGGAGCACAGTATAACACATCTAACTTGTAAAAAGCTAATGACAGAAAATTTGGAGCACAGTATAACACATCTAACTTGTAAAAAGCTAATGTCAGAAAATTTGGAGCACAGTATAACACATCTAACTTGTAAGAAGCTAATGTCAGAAAATTTGGAGCACAGTATAACACATCTAACTTGTAAAAAGCTAATGTCAGAAAATTTGGAGCACAGTATAACACATCTAACTTGTAAAAAGCTAATGACAGAAAATTTGGAGCACAGTATAACACATCTAACTTGTAAAAAGCTAATGTCAGAAACTTTGGAGCACAGTATAACACATCTAACTTGTAAAAAGCTAATGACAGAAAATTTGGAGCACAGTATAACACATCTAACTTGTAAAAAGCTAATGACAGAAAATTTGGAGCACAGTATAACACATCTAACTTGTAAAAAGCTAATATCAGAAAATTTGGAGCACAGTATAACACATCTAACTTGTAAAAAGCTAATGTGTATCATACCATCACTGTTAAAATAAAACATTACAGTGGTTATCATGGAGAAAGTATCCAGGGCTGATAACACAATAATACCATATCTGAATAGTCTTAATCTGGCATGGTCTAATGTTTAAGGTACTGGACTCATAATTTGTGTGTCATGGGTTCAAAACCTATCACTGAACACCTTGGGGATGCTACAATGTATTGGTAAAACCTGCTGCTCATTGGTGAAGTGTTGTTGGTGGTGTATTTAGGAAAGGATATTGGATAGGAACACTACAAAGATGATTCTGAGGACAACAAAGGATATTTTATAGGTTACAATCTCTTATCTTTACTCTGTAGAAAAAGGGTAAGAGATTGCCAAGTTGGAACTTATTCACAACACAGTGACTTGCTATATAATTTATCTGATGAGTTACTGACACCTCTGAAACATTTACTTTCTCTTAAGCACTAGATTTGCTTAACATGATACATAATGGTGCTGTTTAGATGAATTCCTACATAAAGAAAGTGATGTATAAGGTTATCATGGGAATCAATGAGATAATGACCTCTGACAAGTGGATACAAATTTAAGATTTGTAAAATGCAGACTAGAATTTAGTAGACAGTTTTGATTTGTTACAAAGGGTGACTTCTTTATTGATAAAATATCATTATTATTATTATTATTAGAAGGTGCCAACATTGAACTGTAATTGATGAGATGAGTTAGAAGGGAGTTCTAATACTGATGTTACCAGTTGTATACTGTCCTACTGATTCCCCATCTGTTACCAGAGGCCTTCTAGCTGTTTACTGTTCGACTGATTCCCCATCTGTTACCAGAGGCCTTCTAGCTGTTTACTGTCTCGACTGATTCCCCATCTGTTACCACTGGCCTTCTAGTTGTATACTGTTCTGTTGATTCTCCATCTGTGTTACCAGTGGCCTTTTAGTTGGATATTGCCCAATTAATTCCCCACCTGTGTAACCAGTTGTTGTTTCTAGCTACATCATAAAGTACTTTGTTTTGTAGTATGTGATCTCTGAATATTGATCAATTTCATAGGTGCCATTTTAGCCTTTGCAGTATAGAGGAGGTCAGTATCTTGCCAGTAGAGTTCTTTTGGACTCCACAGTACTTTCTGTAAACTTATCAATTTCCTGACTTACTTACATCCAGATATACTCTTACCATGCAACTACTGTGCTCTGTCATGTGAGGATCAACCACTCAAGACTCTAAGCAATACTGTCTGTTACCAATGTTGTAGTGGAGGTTTATACTGCCTATATAACACAGGATTTAACTTCATTGTCTTGACAGGTACATGATAGGGGAGACCATAATACAAGATTTAATCCAATTGTCTAAAAAGGTGACATGGTATCTAGTAACAATTTATTGTTAAGTAAGAGGTAAAAAAAAAAAAGCAAACAGAATTTTAGAGTCAGGGTGTCATGTAAATATAGCTTGTTATGAAAACAAATTGCTGATTTGGGCCACCAGGTTCTCAAACACACGCTGTTTTGTTAACAGATATGTATATACTTGAAAATGAAATTAGAGCTTTTAATATTTTTAGGGCATATGATGGTACATGTAAAAATTTATTCTTTTGTTTGTTACAGAGAAACTAAACATTCAGTTTGTGAACCCTAAAACTAGAATTGGTCTGTTGTCAGAGGAGGAAAAAAAAAAAAATTAAAGAAACTCAAGAAAACCATAAACAGCTTTTATCAATTCCAAGAAGGTCAGTTTGTATTCTAGTTACATTACAGAAAGAAGATCCAAGTTTGTTAACTGATTAAAAGATATTATTTCTTATCTGTATGAATTTAGTTCACTTGGATTTTAGAAAGCTTATGGTTATGTAATGCATATGTTTGGGACAAAAATGACATCATTTGGAGTTGAGTGTAAGTTAATTGGATGAATTGGTTAAGCAGAAAATTATTAATAGAGTTCAGACTCAGTGATTGACTGTTATGGGTGATGTATTTCACATATCTGTTGTTTGGACATTGAGTTGTAGAGGGCTCAGAGGAGAGCTGTCAGAATGATTCTAATTAGAAAGGACATTGAATACAATAAGACAAGATGTCATTAATTTATGATATTTGAAAGGTCAAATATTTCAACTTAAAGAAGTTTATTTCACTGATATGGTGGTATATCTCTTGGCTAGATTTTCATACAGAATGGTATAGGTTTCAGGTTTACAGGAGTGCAAGAAAAAAGATTGAGAAATATGTAGTCAATCCAGGTTGGATTTTCTATTTCTGTTCTGTTGACAAAGTTTAGGGATGAGAACATTTGTGATGGATATTGAGTGATGAAAAATATTGTGAATGAATTTAATTGTGGCTTTCAAAAAAAAAATGAAATATGTTAATTATTATTTTTATTCAGTCATGTGTTTACTGTTTTTATGATATTCAATTTATTAACATTTGAAGGAGTGGTGCATTGGGTGGTGAAGCATGTGTTCATATAACAAGGTTTGTTTAGCTAGTTTTTGTTGTTTTATATCATAGTTTTGGTTTCCACCAAGATATCTGAATGCATTTCATGTTTGAATTTGTGGTTTTATGGAAATTTTATACATAAGGATATCGACTGATAAAATAAAAATGTCAATAAAAATTAGCTGAAAGGGAACATTTATCACAATAAACATATTTTTGTGTTATATGTTTTCACATATTAAGAGGGAAGGTTTTGAAATACGTTCTTACACTTTAATGTGTCTTAAAAATGTACATAAAGACACTTTAGGTCAATTTTAAACCACCTTGACTCTGGAAGTGTATGTATAGACATTTCAGGTCCGATGAAACTAAGTTAATTTTACAATATCTGAAATTAGTTTTTATAAGTGCTTATCATACTTGTTACTAAATAACTGGACCAATCCGAAAAACAACTAAAAAGATTATAGGAATAACTACTTTTTATTGATCTATGGTGCTGTTATTGTAGCTAATTCTGTAACTGAAAATTATCAGACCACTGTGGGACTACAACACCACACCTGAACAACTGGACCAGAATGAAAAAAATAGCTTCCTTGAGTGGCGTCGACAACTCTCTCAGTAAGTAGTGGCTTTTTTTTGTGTACATGTGTCTGCTTAATATAATTTGTGAAGCTTACCATGAAGAAACAATTAATTCATCTGTATTTTAGAAACTAATTACTGCTGTAGTGAAAATTGGTGTTTTGTTTATGTGTATTTTGAACATTAAACTTGGCAGTAGTACATCATTGTTACTGGCTGAGGATAAAATAAGGGATATCTGTGTATTTCAAATATAAATCATTGTAGTACATGTCATCATTATTTGCTAAGGATAAACCAGTGTATGTTTATGTATTTTGAACATAAATCTTGGCAGTATATCTTATCACTACTTGTTAAAATGTTACTGTAAAGCAATGTTATATCTATATACTCTTAATACTTAAAAAGAGAGATTTTCCTCCCAACTTTCTTTTGTTATTTTGTAAGACATGTCAAATTTTAATACAAAAACCTAGTTGTGATCAAAGTACTTATATATGTTTGGTCTGGCATGTTTGTGAATTTACAAGGAAATTTGATTCTGAACAATGTATTTTGAAATAACCATTGTGTGATTGTCTTCAAGGCTGGAAGAGACAGAACACTTGATTTTAACACCATATGAGAAGAACTTAGAGTTTTGGAGACAGTTATGGAGAGTTCTGGAGAAAAGGTAGTAAACTGTTTGTGTGTTTACACTCACCTTGAGAATTAGATACTTTAGTCATACTATTAGCTGCAATGTCAATTTTGAGTTTCAGTTATTGTTTAAAATCATTGCCAACTACTTTAACTCACTGGTATTAATTGTTGTTTCACTAAACAGGTGTCATGTTTCTCTAACTGTTATGACTTTTTTTATACAAGAGTTTTGAGGTGCATTTCTCATCAGGGTTTTTTAACACTGCTGGTGTGTTACAGTTTGCCCTTGCTTTATGTTTAGAACTTACAGATGTTACACAAAATCACAGATTTTATTTTTATTATTATTAGTGGTAACAAAGTTATTTGAGGTTTCAGTAATTAACAGAATTAAAATGTTTTTATTTTCATTTTAATGTGAAATAAATATTTTAAAGTTTTGTAAGCCTAGAGAATAAAAATTTATTTTGTAGTATCGGGATGAGGTTTTCCTACCAAATAATATTATTGAAATTTGTTGATGGCTTTCAGTAGGTAATTTAATTTTTTTTTTGTGGCAGAATAAGTACAATGTTTCAACAACTACTGTTGTTGATTTTGAGTACAAACACAAAACATTACATACATGGTGTGTTGGGAATTAAAGACAATACTTTTTATACTGGCTATTCAATTAAATCGAGGGTGGGTGGGCTAGTTGCTGCACTTAATGCTGTGTAGCATATAATATACACTAGTACTATTTGTAAAGCTTATTAATTAAACCAAAATACATTGTGCAAGTTTTTCACTTACAGTCGAACATGTTACTTTTATTGTCAGTTTCAGTAAAGTGCAGACCTGTATAACTATACTATCCCATCAACTGTAACTAATTCACCCATAAGTAAATTGAAAAGCATAATTACTTGTTTATCATTCAATCAAAATACATCTGGGCTAATAATTACCTGTTTACCATTAAACCACGACATATTTGGGCCAATAGTTACCTATTTATCACTCAACCACAACACATCTGTACGAATAACTACCCATTTGTCACTAAACCACAATACATCTGTGCCAATATTTACCTGTTTATCACACAACAATTATACGCAAACTGTTAACACCAAATTTAAAAAAGTTTTCCAAGAGAGAAGATCAAAATAGTTTTGATGAACCACTGTCTCACTGGGAGTTTTCTTGGTGTCCTGGTGGATTAGTTTGTCATCATTCAAATTTAATATTTTGTGTTTATACTTCAAAATGACTGCATTCATAGTTAAAATGCTGTAAATATTCTGAGCTAAAAGTATTTTCCATAAAAAACTGTCAATGATTTTGAGTTTGTAGTGTCAAGATACAGTTTCAAAAGTTCTCATGACATTCCACATGCAGTTTTGAATGGATTAATATTTTTGAAACAATGTTTAATAATTGGTTGCCTTAATTATTTTCATTTTTCTTACACATTTTGGTAAAGTTTTGTATAAAGAAATATGCCTAAAAATAGTGGTTGTATTAATATATTTTAGTTATATAGTTGATTGATTTGTTTTGTGAATATAACTCTCAGTGACTTAGTTAACTGATATATTTTGTGAATATTTCTTAGTGATATTATAGTACAGATTGTAGATGCCAGGAATCCTCTGCTATATCGTTCTGAAGACCTGGAGCGTTATGTTAAAGAACTAGGTGAAAACAAACAAAATTTAATTCTTGTTAACAAGAGTGACTTCTTGACTGCTGAACAAAGGTGTGTTCGTTTCTTAGTGAGAAAGTTTGTTAACATTCTGCTGTTAGTAGATCTGTACAGTGAGTAATACTTCTCAAAACTATCTAGTCTGGTTATAAGTATGTAGAATGAAAAATGGTATATAACTATTTTGAAAACTCATATGTTATTGGTTGACCTCTGTTTTTCCTGACCAATAAAGAACATGTGTTCTTTCATCTTTCTGCACCATACAATGGCCAAAACATCAATTTCAATGCTTTAAGATTTTATAGAAATAGTCATTACACGATCCTTTATGAACAAATCAGAAATAGTTCCACAGTTTTGAAGAGTTGCAGTATCCTATAGGCTTTATTCAAACTGCTCGTCAAAAGCAAGGAAGGCATTTCCAGGAGTAGATATCCAGTAAGGTGTATCATTTACATTTAGCATTAACTACAGTTCTAATTTTATGGCTTTTAGAGAAACGTTCGAAAAATAACAACTTCAAAGTTGTTTATAAATATTCGAACAATTTCTAACCCTTGATAAAGTCTGCACCTCAAAGAAAAGGGGACTCAATATAATTGCCTTGCTAATCCTCCACAAAAATGTTGTGTCACTTAAGCAGGTGTAATATAGATACCAGACTCGTGTAACAACAAAACGTTGTTAAAAAATGGACAAACAAATACACTATTTTACTACACTTTAATATAAAATAAGCTTATGTGAAAAGTTAATTTACCCATAGGTTGCTGGTCATTGCTACCTCCAAAGGTTTCTCTAAGTTGAACTCATGACATCACGTACCATTAAAGGACTTGAAACATTTGTTTTAAAATAAATAATGTGTGTGTGTGTGTTTCACAAACAAATAAATGTTGAACAATGAAGATAATTGAAATGTATATCAATTTACATCATACTATAATGGAATTCTTGCTTGTATGATACTGGAGAAACTTTTTTATTATGCTTTGTGAAATTTTTATCCTGTGTGTATGTGGATTTGCAACAGGATTTTGCTGTTTTGCCTTAATTTCCCATCATAGAGAACTTTATTTTTCTTCATTCACGTTTCAGATATGATATCATTAATACGTCACATCTGGATTTAATGCACCAGAGCTATCTATACAAATATAACAGTCCTATTTGTCATATGTTTGTGAAAATTCTTCACAGGATGTGGATAAATCTTCACCAAAATTGGCATGAGGGTTTGTTGGGTCCATGAGGAGATGCATGCAAATTAAGGTTTTAAATTTTGGGTTTTGCTGTTTTTATGGGTGTTCTGGGATTTTTGTTTTATCATGGATTTACATAACTTTTGTCCAGGGTATGGGTACCCCACCTAGTGTGTATAATGTGTGTAAATATGTTGGATATGAACATTATTTTAACATTTCTCTGATGTAATGGTGATAACTGGAAACTAACAACTGTCAGAGTTTAAGAGTTTGAAATTTATTCAATACACTAAGTAATCTATTTGGTTTAAATCTCTTGTAAAACTGACTTTTCACGAGTACTGTGTTTCTTTTCATGTTGTTACTTCTGTGTAGGTAACCAAAACAAACACGAGTACTGTGTATATCTTTTCATGTTGTTACTTCTGTGTAACCACACTTGGTGTTGTGTAGACTTTCAAATCTTTTACAAGATTCTAATAATTGTAACATGAACACTTTACTCCTGAACTGATAAGTGATTGTGTTTTCTTATACGTGCTGAAACACCTGCATAATAGGTAAGGTATTATTGTAACACTAGCTGTTTGCCGCTGAAATATATTATTTTTTCTCCCTGGATCAGTATAAGTTGTAAACCTTTATCATATGCTTTGACACTACATAAACAAACTGACTGTAAGAATAGATTGTACTCTTATGTATGTCATTCTTGAACAGTGTACTTCAAGAAAGTACCGTTCACATGTCTGCGTCTCATTTCTTCACTCTTACGTTTTCACTTTTCTCTGTGACTCGTGGGATACAGTTCTAATGAATAATTTTGTGATCTGTTTTGTAGTACAGACATATTTGTATACAAGCACATGGCTATGTATGAAAGCTCTTTTCTTACGTTATTCTCTGTCCATTGTCCTTTACATTGGTCTTATGATAAAGACCATTTTTTAGACTGTTTTTCTGTGCCAATAGTTATTATTGAATATCATCATACGTTGTTTCAAGTAATACACTTGGTTTATAATTTGTGAGACTGGAATGACAGGTTCAACTTTTCTGGACTGAGAGTAACACTGTATCATATATAAAGATACTGGTGTCCCTGTTGTTCAGTATTAAATATGGTAATATGCACATATGAAGTGTCTAATGTGGGTTGTGTTATATGATATCTGGCAAAAAAGTATATCTATAATGAATACATTTAAGGTTTTGTAAATGAATGTTTGAAGATATTCTTGGTCACTTGAATAATATTTAACACTTCTGAAAATAAATATCATTAAAACTGTTTGTTTTGATTATTTTGTTTCAGGGAAGCTTGGGCTACCTACTTCACTCAGGTTAGAGTCAAAGCAATTTTCTTTTCAGCCCTTCAGCAAAGTGTAGATGAGGTAAGAAACAGAAGTCTCTAACCAATACTTTAGTTGCATAGATATAATTAGACCAAAAGTTATGGGTTGAAGTATGAAGTGTAGTGAAATGAAATATTTCAGATACATTATTTGAGTCTAGATTATTCATTAATATTCTGAGGAGGTTTATACGTGTTGTATTGTAAGTTATCATTTTTAGTAAATTAATTATAATCCCAGAATGTCATTGTTATGTTAATAGTCAAATTTATTCCTTTGACAGGTTTCTGATATAAGTAATGGTTTTGAACGATCACAAGAAACTGAAACCCTCTCATACAATAGAACACAAGTTCACCTTGGTTACAGAGAGGCTACAGATCATGCATTCGACAGTCTTCACATCAACAAAGGTCAAGAGCAACTTGAAAGTATGAGTGCTAATTCAGGGGTCAAAGATCAATCTGTCAACAGAATTTGTGACAAAGGTCAGAGTCAGAATACTTCTGAATACTCCCGAGCCAAAACACTTGACAACTTCTTCCTTGTTTTCCAGAGAACACTTAATTACCTTTTTTAAAACATATCATAGTGGCAAAAAAGTTAAAGAAGGAGCGACCACAGTAGGACTGGTAAGTTATTGGACTCTTGGTCTTTGAAATAGCTTAGACTTTAAAATATAAGAGCTTGAATGTAACTCAGACTAAAATTCATGAGACCTTGAAAGTAGCTCAGACTGAAATGGACGAGACCTTGAAAGTAGTTTAGACTGAAAATCAATTCAAAACAACTAAACTCTAATAATTTCAGGTGTCCTTCGATCTGAAAACAGTTTAAAGATACATAAAACAATAGGTTATCAAACAATGTTTATTTTCAACCAGAAGTGTTCATTATGATATAAAGTTCAAAATATATAGAACTTGGTGTGTAATTTAATAGTGAATAACACAGACTACATATTCTGGTGATTTATTCAAAACTGTGTAAATGTGATTTGAGACAATTGCTTTTATAACTATAGGTAAGTTTTAATGTGATTATGACAGTATGCATTGTAATGGCGTGTGTGTCCCCATACCAAGTTTTCTGAAGTGTTGAATGCCGAGTATGTTAAAATTACACTTTTGTATTAGTTGATGTCAGTTTGTCTTCTCTTCAGGTGGGTTATCCAAATGTTGGGAAGAGTTCGACATTGAATGCTTTGTTAAAAACTAAAAAGGTTTCTGTGTCAACAACTCCTGGTAAAACTAAACATTTTCAAGTAAGTATTTTTATATTACAAATCATTGATGACTGGAACCATTATGAGCAGAGCAGAACTCTGAGATGGGTATTTGATGTATTGTAACTTTATTAAATGCACTGATACTTATATATGAATAATACATCAGTTTGAATCTTATTAAGCACCTAAAAATTGGAACATTAACACATGAAAACCAATTAGTTGCAACTTTCTGAAACATTTCCAAGTTAGGGTCATCTATGTTAATTCATTGTAATAAGTAAAAATTTTCTTTTCTCTTTGATTGTTCAAATTGAAATTATTATAAAATGAAACACACCCAAAGTTTAATAGCTCATATTTTACTCTCACCATTTCAGACACTACTGATTGACCAAGAGTTAATTCTGTGCGATTGTCCTGGTTTGGTGTTTCCTACCTTTGTCTCTACCAAAGCGGAAATGATAATCAATGGAATATTACCCATTGACCAGATGAGGGACCACATCCCCCAGTGACTTTAATATCCTTATCATGTGTGATGAAGTAACTTAAAAGTGGGAAGGAAGTACAAAGAAAACATCATGCACATGTCCTTCAGTAGTTTAAACTAACAGAAATCAACGCTGTACCATATACATGTGTCCTTCACTAGTTTAAACTAACAGACATCAATGCTGTACCAGATACATGTGTCCTTCACTAGTTTAAACTAACAGACATCAACACTGTACCAGATACATGTCCTTCAGTTGTTTAAACTAACAGACATCAACATTGCACCAGATACACGTGCCCTTCACTAATTTAAACTAACAAACTAACTAAATAGTTAATTTTGGTTTAATCTAAATTATAGAATTTTCTCATATAATTAGAATAAAATAAATTGAGATGTTTGAAATGTGTTATCAGAGTTGAGTTATTGTGTAAAACTCAGCTTTATCTCAATGATGTTCCTGTAGTGTACATTTAAGTCATAACTCTGTTTGGGTTTTGTTTACAAAGACTAAAAACAGTAATTATTACACATTTATCCTTAATAACTTGTGTATGTTACCAACTTGATACCTCGTGATGTACTAGAAAGTACTTACAACATCATGTTACCAAGTCCAGAGGAAGGAGAAGATGAAAGCAGACCTCCAACGGCTGAAGAACTGTTAAACTATTATGGATGTTAGTATGTGTTCTTGTATTGAATTAACTAATGCTCCTTAAGTATAGAGTAGATACACTAAAGATAACTGAGATCTGTGGTTACACAATTGATACCAGTACAATTTGAATTTTGTTTGACAGTACGTACGGTGAGGAAAGAAAAGATACATTGGTGGCTAATATAATGCTTGCATGCTCACACCATTAAAAATGTGTTTGGCCTTGCAGTATCTTAGTGGAGTTAACATTAGGGTCCAATGGAAGTGGATTGACTTTGACACGTCACATTGTCAGGTTCAGTTTAGGATGAAGCTACCTTCTTGTGTATAATAGTGCAGTGGCTACTCTAATGTGTTTTGCAGGGTATCTTACATTAACTGTAATTTAGTTATTCTCTGTACATTGAGAAACAAGTGGACAAAGTCCATATTGTCTAGCTTGGTATGAAAATTACTTAGAGGTGAATGTCAGCTGTCAGAAGTTTGTTCTCAGATTTGAGACATTAACTGGGAATGTATTAAAACCTTTTTTATAATCAGATTATAATAGATACGTGTTATAAGACTTAGTGATCTCTACAAACTTTTCAAGTTCAGTGTACAAAACTCACGTGTGATTGGAGAGTTGAGTTGTTCTTTTTAACAACCTTAATACTTTTTCTAATCTCACTTGCATGCATTGCTTTATGGACTATTCATACCAGTAATGTTACAGTAGCTGCTGTAGCAAATGATTCCAGTAAACAGTTGTTGCTTTCCTTTCTTTGAGTCAATAGACAGGGTGATAACTGATGTTAATGTAATGCTGTTTATCATTACTTTGTAATTATGTGCTGGATTAAAACTGAATATTTTAAGTTGGACATGTTAATAACCACATTAATTATGTTTTGAGGGCATTCAGGGACCAAATGAATGTTTTATGCATTGCTTTGGTAGGTTCAATACAATATGGAGCTACCTTGTGGCCATTGCACTGTAATATTTCAATGGTGGCTTTTCTTTTGTACTTTAATGATTGTAAATACATTCAGAAAACAAAGTTTGTCATCTTCATGACACTGGAAAATGAATTGATTTATTTTTTTAAAAGAGACATCAGAGTGTTCAAACTAATTAAGGTAGCTTTGTGCTGTCAAAAAGATGTATTAAGAGTTGTTCATATACAACTTTGGTTGTTTTATATTCAGCATGGGAAGAATTATGATTCTTGGATACTACTCCGCAAGGATTCTTGTGGACATTGCATTGATTAGTTTTGTATTACCTGTTCTTATATTTGTCTCAGTTAGATACATTACCTCTCTCAAAATTTTTGTCAGACATGAGAGGCTTCATGGGATCTCGAGGACTTCCTGACACGGCTCGTACTGCTCGTTTCATTTTGAAGGATTTTGTCAGTGGAAAACTTTTATATTGTCACCCACCACCAGGGGTAGAAAATTCAGATTACCAGAAATTCCTGCCACCACAACCAAGGAATACTTCAAGGGAGATAATGCCACATCAACTTCGTGTGATTAAGGTTAGAAACTTGTTTTGAGAGTTTCAAAAAATTAAACCTTTGTGTCAATAACTCACTTTGTTTTTTCTTATGTTGATGAAATACTATGTGACATCGTTCAGCTTTTATTTACAAAGAATTTATTATGTTTTGGTAAAGAAATACATTGAATAATAATAGTTGTTATTTGTCTTTGTCTGGTGATGAAAATCTCTTGACATGTGTTAGAAGTTCAACTGGCAGTCGTGATGACCTGGAAGTGTTGATTCAACAAACTTATTATATGGTTTGTGTTATTGGGTTAAAAACAAAATATCGGATGAAATAGTTCTGAATTTGACATAAAATTTTTACAGATATGATATCTTCTTTAGGGAAATTTGTTTGAATTTGTAGCTTTAAAATTTTGAAAAGTTTTCACTGAGGTGAAACATTTAAATTATTCACTGATTTTTATGCCTTCCTACATTATTTTAAAAACTTACCAACAAAATTTTCACCCTGGTGGTGGACTGTTGGAAGTATTACAGATATGTTGCTAAAACGTGAGGATTAATTTTCCATGGTAGATAGAGTTTGAATATCTTTTTATGTAGCTGTGTAGTAAAAGATAAACAGTAAATATCAAAACTGTGTGTAGTTTTTCATTTTATATTACATAACATTAGTTACCAGTTACACAACTTCAGGGGTATATCACTACATGCCTCAACATTTACCCTAATATGTATATACCAGAACACATTACATGATTACATATTTTTATAACGAGTGCATTAGAGAAAGATTAGATTTGAACAAAAGTGTACTTTCAGTGCTTATAAGTTATTTTACTTGTGTTGTTTATAGAGACTGAGTTATGTAATTTGCTTAACAAGCCCTGTATAGTTAGATCTGTGGTGTAAAAATAACAATCTGGATTTTATTTCGAAATGAAAAATGTACATGGAATAAAAATGTTGAAGTTTTCCCCTCTCTACATTATTCTGTCTTCTAATAACTTCCTTTCTTCAATTATGAAATGTAGTTTTAAAACATTAAGTTATTAATTTGTTGTTATTGTGTCTGTATAAACATATAATCTGTGATTGGACATCAGTTTCAGTGTATATGATAGTCCAATCAAAAACTTACGTGATGACTGTGATTTAGGTTTCAGTTTCTTTACCGAGCAATTTATTATATATATTCTATAATCTACTTGGTTAAATCTTTCTGATCAATTTCTTTGAATCATAATTATGTATATGAGGTAACCTAAAAATGTTTGAAAGTGGTACAAATAAAGGTCCGTGATTATTCTTTTGATTGATGGTTATATATTGTACAGAATATATTAGTGATTATTCAAACTGTTCAGAAGCACTTCATATACATTTAAAAATGTGTTACTTAAATGTAATTAACCTTTTTTCGTCTTTCACACAGAGTGGTAATACCACAAGTAAAGAAATTGACAGAGAATTCTTCCGAAAGGTTTGTTTTTTTATTTAAATAATAACTTGCATATTACTAATTAATAACTAAACTTATTAAATACATTTTAATTCTTTAATAACTTTTATTATTTTTGGGTGTTTAAAATTGACTTAACTAACAAAACCGTGGCTGTATCAACAAACAGTGTTTAATTGGATCTCTCAGTTGAGCTATAATCCAAACAAGTTAGTGTTGTATAACTACAGATGGATGTTAAAAATAGTTAAGGTTCATAAGTGAGGTTATAATAACTGGTTTTGTCTTTCAATCCCTGTTCACTGTATTACACTTGAAGAAGCAACTGAAGGGACTCCAAACAGTCTAAACAAAAGTAAACGACACTGTAGTCTTAAGTGCCAACAACTTGAACAACTATTTAAGTTTTCGTGCATAGTTGGGGGTCAAAGTGCACATGCCACAACCTTATACAGAATGCTATTGAACTTGTTATTTATTTTACCTTAAATTGCTGATTTAGTGATACTTTGTATAAAGGAGAATAAACACCAGATACATTATATATGGATACCAAGAAGAACTCTAGATATACACTTGTGAGGTTTTAGAGGTTAAACAAATACAGTATTGAAGCTGGACGATGAAGGAAAGTATTTTGGTACTTTACAGGAACAGTATCTGTGCTCTGATTTACCAGAACCTGAGTTCAACTGGTTTCTTTAACTTGCAGACATACCTTGATGACTGTTTGGATATAGCCATATCAAGTCATGTTAACTGTTGAGTGGATCCAAACAGGGCTACTGTTTAGTTAGAACCATACTTTCATGTGAACTGTTAAGTGAGTCCAGATATGGATACTCTTTAGGTAGAACCATACTGCCATGTTACAGTTTGGATGGAACCTTACTTTCATGTAAACTGTTTTTTTTTTATAAAAGTCCTTACGAACAAGTTACTGATGCCCAATTTACCTTATGCTCTTGTAAGTTCTTGTGTTTGATACTTTCCATGAATTTCTTAAGACGTTTTTAGATAGATTTTTCAGGCAGAGTATTTGTATAAGTTGAATGGACAGCAACTTCCTTTTGTAGTTCTGGCCAAAGTAGTTTGAGTATCAAAAAGTTTGAGTGTTTCTCAAACCTCTGCAGTGCAGTGAAGGTCAGCATAAAGAAAACACAACCACTTCCTCTTCATTCAAAATTTCAATGGAAAAACTCAAACATGTAGCTAAGAAATTGAACATGAATATCCAGTGGAAATCTTGCAATACATTGAGATCGATCATGGAGAAAAACAAACAAACATTCAAATGATAAACACATAAATGTAATTTATTAAATTCCATGTTCCTGTGTTTAAACATACATTAGAGAAATGGGAAGAAAACTTATGAAATGAATTAAAGAACATAGATGGTAAAAGACATTGTAGAACACACCATGCTTACTGGACACAAAATAAACTAGAATCACTGACACAGACAAATTAATTATTAAATAGAGGTGAGTAACCTGTGGTGGCTATCATTGGTTAAACATGAAGGAAATCTCCACCAATCATAATACACCCTCCACAATAGACCATAATACTATAAAGACAAACAACACCACACACACACACATTCATCTGAAAACAAAAGGCAAATAACTTTCAAAAGGCTGTCCTCTACAGTTGTGCTTCTCCAACAGGCAGTTGTTCTCCATTTGGCTTAGTTTCATCTGTTTAAGTCATATTCCTTACAAATCTACTTTTTATCCAGGTCGTAACTACATTTCTACAAACTTTAATTGTAAACATTATCACACCACGTGATTGACATATACATAGAAGCAGTTTAGTCCAGTTATGATGTTTAGAAGTAGCTGTGTATAAAAGCTTTACTTGTTTGTTCATCCAAATTTTGACTTTACTATGATTGATAATATAACTAATAATTGTTCTTAATTCTTTTACATTTTTTGACTCTTTCTTTCATTTGAAGTTTGTCCAGAAATGAACTTTTAATCTAAGAAAGTTTTTTTTATAATAAATGAATTCCAAATCCCAAGTGATATCCTGCTATTTCTGGTTTAAATTTACAGTATTTCTCTTCCACCCAATTAGAAGTTTGCATAGTTGTACCTCTAATCATTGATTTATTATAGTTATGTGTGTGTAAGTTGTTACTCCTGTGCTTTGTGTCGTACTTTCTTTTCATTAGTTCTTTATTTTGCTGGAATTTGTAAATTCTGAAATGTATGATTACAGATGATTTGTAGCTGAAGTTATGGGTTTTAGTTCTTTATTATTGATGCTTGTGTTAAGCAGATTCTTTCATGAAACATTATTTACTGAATATTGGTGTACATATTGGTGATGAGTACATATTTAACTTAGTTCATAGATAGAGTTAATCTCTGCTCTTTACTTTCATATAATCAGGTGAGCCTTCAAGTGCACAGTAAAGGTGTGCTTTCCAAAGCACAACCTTCGAGTGAGACCCAGAAGCCTTGGAAAAAACACAATAACAGAAACAAAAAATTAAAACTGAGGAAGGTTTATGCTGATTGTGACCAGTGATGTGCATTGTTTGAGATGAGTTATTGTTACTGTGTATAAAAGAAAAAAAAATAAAGAACTGATGTTGAAATATTACAGAAGTAATAACTGGAGATAATAGTGAGAGTTTGATCTTGAAAATTTCATTTTAAAATAGAACTATTGTAAAATATGTTGCATATTTAAGGACAACAAGAGACTTGTTGATCCATCTAGACTATGCCTTCCATTAAAACAAATTGTACAATGAAAATATGATATTCAGAGTTGGCTGTTATTGTTCAAACATTTATAAAACTTTCCCTTAAACTCCCTTAACTTAACTGTATCCACTATGTATGTTGGAAATCAACCCATCTCAAAAGATAACCACCTTGTTATAAAAATAAAGCAATCTTGGCTGAAGGCAGCTTTCCAAATAGTTTTTTTATTTTTGTAAAATAGTATCATTCCCATCATAATTTAGCAACACCTGAAATCTTAACATCACTTCTATATCTGAATAATTTATCGACCATTCATTCCTTCATCTGTTATTTATGTAAATAAATAAATAAAAACAAAGGCCCAAACAGTGACCACTGAGGTACCTAACTCATGACATTTATCTAAAGTGACTGAACTCTATTTGTAACAACCCTGTACTTTCTTCTATCCAGCCACCACCTGCCCTGTGAAAGTGGGTTTTCTCTGGGTGCTCCTGTTTCTCCCCACAGCTAATTTAGAAGCATTGGATTTATTGACCCCACCAGCAGGTGACCTTGTAAAGTGCCCATCACGTTAGTCAAATATTGCTTTCTTCCAACTTTTCTATGTCCCCATTTCCAAAATTCTGAGATTGACTTTCATTCCTAAACTTTATGCAAAACTTAACTTATTATGTTAATGTTATTACACTCGCTCATGTATGAGGTAAAGGGAAATACCAATATCCCTGAACACCCTGTTGAGGAAAGTCTTACTTTCCTTTAAAACTAAATCCCTGCTACGGTATATAAATATATCCACCCAGACAGCCTATCTTCCATATATATATATATATATATAGATATCTTGTACAAGCCTTTTATATGGCACTTTATCAAATGCTTTCTGAAATCCAGGTAAACCAAATCCACACTTACCCTCATGTACATAAGCAGTAATATTTTCAAAGTGTCAAAAGATTTGTAAGACAATATTTTTCCCTTTGTGAAACCATGTTGACTATCCAATAAAATTCTGAACTTTGTTAAATGATGTGACAAAGCATCTTATATCAGACTTTGCAAAACTTCGTACAACTGATGTAAGACTAATAGGCATATAATTACTGGAACTACTTCTATTACCTCCCTTGAAGATAGGAGTGATATTGGCTAATTTCTAATCTGTTGGTACTTGTCCACTAACACTATGTAACACAAATTTTGTTCCTGGATAGTATGTGTTATTTCTTAACTGCTTATGTTGTAAAAGTACTGCAAATGGCCATAATTAATTCCCTTCAAACTTTGCTTTTGTGACCTGGATAATGAAATTTAGAAATTAACCTATTTTCCATGTAAAAATGGGCAAATTTGCACATTTTTATTTACATAAGGTCAGAAAAAAACAACATGAATCAAGAGTTACATGTATTTATACTAGTTATACAAAAATGTTTAGAAGTGAGTAGTTTTTCAAGATTTGCAACTGTGATGTAAATCACTTTCACGTATCATCCCCCAAATGTAGTCTCCTAGCACGTTTTCGTTATACGCTCCTTGGTAGCAGCGTTCAAAGTCCAGTATATCTTGATGGAAGCGCTCGCCTTGCTCCTCTGAGTATGATTCCATGTTCTTGAATTTATCAAGATGAGCGTCAAGGATATGAACTTTCAGGCACGTCCTGCAGTACATTTTGCAGTAGTTCTTTACCAGAGCCTCAACCAATTTCACATAATTTTGGCCTTGCGATTGCCCATGAATCCCTGAACCATTGCGACAAAGCTGCCCCAAGCTATTTTTTTTCCTTTCTACTGACCTTCTTGGGGAATTTTGTGTACTCCAGGATTTTCTTTATTTGTGGTCCAATGACGACACCAGCTTTGACATTTACCTCAGACAGCATAGGTACTTGAAGGCTGCAGACTCCTTATCAAGAGCTGTGACAAATTGTTTCATAAGACCCGATTTTATGTGCAACAGTGGGAACAACAATACCTTCAGATGTGTTCACTTAGGCAGCTAGAACTAAACTGAAATGGTGAGTGGTGTGCCCCTGTATATATACTACTATAGAAAGTTCTTGAAAATTCTCGTTAGTTCTACAACATTCTAGAAAATCCTTGTAAGTTGGAGAAAAATTCTCTATCAGCCACTCAGCACTGAATGTACCTGGAATGTTCTGGAAAATAGGTAAATTTGAAAATTTCATTACCCAGGTCACAAAAGCAAAGTTTGAAGAGAAAAATAGGTCTTTTTCAATTTACTTTAGGTGTAAGCAATTGGGAAATAACACTTTCTGCCCAGGAAGAAGAAAAGGTAAAAATTTTGTTTCATAGTGTAATCAATGGATTACAACCAATGTGGCAAGTGGCTCACATATACAATTCTTGACCCAAAATATTTGAGTAAATATTATCTGGCCCAGGAACTTCCCAATATTTCTTTAAAAAAATTCAGAATAAATATGATAACTTATCAACAATTCAGAACGAGGAATATCATTTAGTTATTTCTAGAAAAAAATGTAATGTTGCAGTTCATTTAAATACGTAGGTATGGTATAAACACAAGTGACAGAAAATGGTGAATTAAACATTCAAATGGTTTTGTATCTGTGGGAATAACCGTGAAAGGACAGCTGATATTAGGTTTTACTTCCAAGAACTACTGTTGATGAAATGACGTAAGTAAACCAAGAGATAACTTGAATGTTACGTTAAACGTGAGTTACAACAATTGTGTGATTAAAAAACAACAAAAGGTGTTGTGTACATAAAAACTACAGTAGAATTGTGTCATATTATAGTGCATTCATTTATTCTGGCCATTAAATTTAAGAAGAGCACAGAGAGAAATCTCACAAGGTCGAAGGAAAGGAAAAAATTTTAGTAAATATAATCTCGTGATGATATGCTGTTAGGACATCAATTTATATTTTTTGATGTAGCATTATTGCTACTGGAACTGTCGATTCGTTGGAAGTGTAAATATATTATCTTCTTTGTAAATTATAATCTGGTATATGTATATTGAAGTTACAAATTTTTGGTAATTTAAAGAAAACCTCAAGATATGTAACATCAAAATAAATAAAAACTAAATTAAATATTACATTTTTATAAGTGTTTCATTTTTCACCATTTTCCCAATGTTTAGCCCAATTCAACAAAAACTAATTTTAGAACAAGTTTCAAAGAAATGAGATCTCGACCACAGCTTTACCTATTTTATCCCAGCCAACCTGAATAACTCAGATAGACGAAAGGCTTCATCAAAACTGGATATAGTAAACTTGGTGTAGTGGACATGCCATTATATTCTTCGTTACTTTAATAAGTTGTAATTACACGTGCAAATTGATTTTTTGTATAATAAGTTATGAAACGTATACAAGAATTTAGGATTAAGAAGACTGGTTGATGTAACAATAACAAACAAATATTAAGTCTATGTTCAGTGGGGGGGCAATGTGTACATGATCTTTTACAAAAAAAGGAATACTGGTAGTTTATATCTCTAACAGTTATTTAAATTCAGCGAGACAAAGAACATCAAAATTTAATTAATTTTTCACTTAACACTTTTTTGTGATCATTCCTATTTTTCACTTGAATTAACTTTTTTTCAAAAAAATCGTTATAAGTTTTTATTTTTCAAAGAACTCATTGCAACTCAAGTCAATATTGAGTTTACAATGCAACAGTCCTTTCACTATTGATTCATTCATTAGACCTCTTTCTTAAGACAGGGGCAGAAGTGCCTGGTAAACAAAAAATGTACTCCATAACTTGCCTGACATTAGGTATAAAAATACTTTGATCTTTGAAGTGGTTGAAAAGTTCTACCCATTTTTCTTCACATCCTATTACTTTTCCTTTCCACTCGTCACATTTTGGTCATCAGAATAATTTAACAAGAACAACTTCCTCAAACTGATCATCAACATTGATTACAGCATTTCCAAGCGTTTCCTTAATTTTTTCAGCAGCTGCTTCTATGTCAGGCCACAAGAAAACACTGTTTTTTATCCAAACAAAGTATTCCCCACCACCAAAACTGTTTTCCCACAGCTCAATATAAGACAGGCAGCAATCATAAAAACTGGTAAATTCCTTTCTAATCAAGTCTACTTGGCATCCTCCCTCTTCTTCTAGCACACTGCGTATTATATTTATTTATTTTTTGCACCAAGGGGAATAAAGTTATTATCTCATATTTCTTTCAGGTTGGTTTTGAACTTAAGTTCTGTAACAATATCACTTGTAGTTACTTTTGTTTTCTCCTTGGCTAAAATCACTTTGTTGAACAAGCCTAGTTCTCCATGAACAAACCACAGATACATTTCTCCACATTTACTCTCAAAAAATATTTTATCAACAATGGGCATTGTTCTTGTGAACAAAAATATGACTTCAGTCTTTCCTAAATCTGGCGAATTCTCCCAACAGTTGGTAACAAAGACAAATATCGCGTATTTACACATTGGAGAACATTCTTGTACTCAATGTCTACAAACTCGCAGAATTCTTTTAGGTGTGTAACATGCACAGTGTAAACACAAAAATACTTGTAAATTTTGACCACTAAGCTTTTCCCTTCAATAGGAAGGACATCAACTGCAGTTTGGAGATAGTTATGTACAATATGAGCACCACAACCAACACCCACAATATTTCTGCAAAGAATTTAGTTCCATGAGAAACAAGGGAGAGTGGGAGCTTTGTGACTCCCTTTACTAACTTTCTACATTAAGAATATTTGCTCAAGATGTACAGAAATTTTGAGAAAGTTACATATTAAATTACATAGCAGGAAACACACACTGCAGTATTTATGCATACTATGTTTCTAACTTCTTTTACTATTGTAGGAGTTTCCATTATTACAGTTTTACCTTTAGTATGTGTTATAGTTACTTTTTTCCGGTAGATAATACCTAACTTTGTCCTTAGGAATATTACTACAATTTCACACTTTGTAGTGAACGAAAGCCACAATATTTACTGGTCAAATAGTTGATATCTAGCGGTTACGGCTTCCACTATTTCGAATAAGAACGACTAGTCACGTAGATAGCACCAGTTATTATGGGTGAATCAGTTGGATTTACAGAGTCCTAATTGTTTTTTGATGTGAGCCAATCGATGGATAGATATGTCGAGAGTGAAACTGCTGATTGATTTATGGATCCAATACAAGACAAAACTGTAGTATTCTAAAGCATCTACACACACACATTGTTTGTATTTTTAGGTATAATTACAGTTTTATACTTTATATCACGTAACCAATCTGTTTGTTTCTCAGCTTAAGTTCAGTAATTTAGCTAAATTATTATTGATTTAGTTATTTCATGCGGAAATCAGTTTTACTACAGTAATACAGTGACCAACACTACAAGTTCATGAGTGGTCCAGGTTGGGAAAACTGTTGTTTATAAAAGAAATAAGGCGAAAAACATATATCTTCATGTCACAACCCAAAGTGTCTGGCCTTATTTTTTCTTGTGAATGGACTGGGAGATCTGTAATAATTAGATTACGTTAACGATTACCGTTTATCTCAACCACACAATTTGTTTGTTTTTTACTTTTCTGTAAAACGTTACCCCACGAGCAATGTGTTGTCCAGTTCAGCTTTTATATGAATTTGAATAATACACGAGTAAAACATATTACCTTGGACAGTATCGAGGAAATGTTCTATCTCAAAAGAATAGGCATCATTATATCGAGAAGCGAACGAGTAGCAGATAGGAACTGCGGTAGAGCCATTGGAACAGTGTGACACAACACCTGTTGGTCTAATGTTACCAGAATTCAACATACCCTTCGACCCAAAGACCTTGAAAATAAATAAAAATTATTGAAAACAAAAATAAAAAGACGTGTAAATATTTTCAACGTTTAGTATACTGTTGTAAAGCGGTTAAATCTTGTATACTCTATTTATTTGTGCCGTTCCCAAAATCAAACTAAAATTAATTTTTAGTAGTTTGACTTTTTTCACTTCATTACAGTTCCAGCACAATTAGAGATTGTGGTAAAAGAAAATAAATATACCTACTTATCTTTCTGCTTCAGGCTATATCCTTTAGTTGTAGAAACTTCCAGAAAATATCATTACTTTAAGTTACCTTTCCTCTTTCTAATGGCTCAGCGAGTGGTGAGTCTTTGGTCTTCTGGTGAGCGCAGCACAGATAGCCCATTCTGTGACTTTTCGAAAACCAAAGACCGAATGACATTAATGAAAGCTCTATTGTTAATGAACATGATACTTATCTGCTTTCTAGTAACTTTCGCTGGAAGCTGTCCACAACTTAGAAGTGATAGACTAGGGTGAATGCGGGTAGTCAACACCACCAAACAACTTTTCCCAACATACAGTGGAATTTACCGTCGCTTCATAATGTTCTGACGGCTGAAAGTGCAAGTGTGTTCAGTGACATGATTCGAACCCACAAGCCGCAGAATGTAAGTCAAGTGCTCGAACCACTGGGTCCTTTCTTATAGGCTTTCCATAATAATAAATTACTAAAAAAAATAGGACTTAGTGTTTAAAAATATGTTTAAATGGTCATCAACCCCTCAAAAAAATCAAGAAATACGTTTTGTTTTTTATTTGTTATTGTTCTTTTTTAATTTCGCGCGAGGCAACACAAGGGATATCTGTTTTCGCCGTCCGTCATTCAGCAGTGTAAGATCAGATAGATGGAAGGCATCTAGTCATCACCACCCACCACCAACTCTTGAGCTACTCTTTCACCAACGAATAGTTGGATTGACCGTCATATTATGACACTCCTACGGCTGAAAGGGCAGACAAGTTTGGTGTGACGGGAATTCGAACCTGCGACCCTCAGATCGTGAAGAAACAAGTAAGTATTTTTGAAAATTATGTGTTCTGACGTCTATAAAGAAAACAAGGTGTTGTTATAATCCGGTAGTTACCTCTATTCTCTGGTCGTACCCATAAACCGCACTTCTGCTGAGATCCGTGAGACTGATGACCCCACTGGGAAAATTCATCACTATACCAGCTGTGTCAAAGTCATCAATGTCTTTGAAAAGACTGTTGAAGGCATGAGAGTGGGCGTACACCGAGGTCGGAAGTTCCCCCAATATCCAGCAAATCAAGTCAATGTCGTGAATGGCACAGTCGTGGAATAATCCACCTGAAAAGATTTCATCACATCTGTTTCTTGTTCGAAAAAAGAAAAAGTGGGTAAAACATAACATGGTCAACATAACTGGTGTCTTTCATAACTATTACACCTGGACATTTACACACACTGGAAAATACGAGAAACTCGTGATTTGAAAGGACTGGTTAATGCACTAGTTTGCTAATAGAATAAGTGTATTGAGAATACAACTTTTAGTGGATGTGAGAGATAGCGTGAAATGCGATAGCAAGGTAAGTCATTTGAAGATGCCTAAGTTCCATATCAATTTAATCATTAACCCCATCACGACTACTCTAACTAGACGCCCGGTTTTGCCAGGACAGTTCCCCCATCCATTTTTTAAAAAGTTTGTTCTAGTGTCCCGCAAACTTTTTTCGCAGGAAACACAAAACGTCTCAGTTTTGTGATAAAACATTAAACTGTCATTCACATTGAATCAAGGATGTAATGGTCCAGTTGGCTTGTTCGTTGTTGAAACACGTGCTCTTCTGCTGTCAAGTGCTCTCGATCAGGCACGTCCTGCAGTACATTTTGCAGTAGTTCTTTACCAGAGCCTCAACCAATTTCACATAATTTTTGGCCTTGCGATTGCCCATGAATCCCTGAACCATTGCGACAAAGCTGCCCCAAGCTATTTTTTTTCCTTTCTACTGACCTTCTTGGGGAATTTTGTGTACTCCAGGATTTTCTTTATTTGTGGTCCAATGACGACACCAGCTTTGACATTTACCTCAGACAGCATAGGTACTTGAAGGCTGCAGACTCCTTATCAAGAGCTGTGACAAATTGTTTCATAAGACCCGATTTTATGTGCAACAGTGGGAACAACAATACCTTCAGATGTGTTCACTTAGGCAGCTAGAACTAAACTGAAATGGTGAGTGGTGTGCCCCTGTATATATACTACTATAGAAAGTTCTTGAAAATTCTCGTTAGTTCTACAACATTCTAGAAAATCCTTGTAAGTTGGAGAAAAATTCTATCAGCCACTCAGCACTGAATGTACCTGGAATGTTCTGGAAAATAGGTAAATTTGAAAATTTCATTACCCAGGTCACAAAAGCAAAGTTTGAAGAGAAAAATAGGTCTTTTTCAATATACTTTAGGTGTAAGCAATTGGGAAATAACACTTTCTGCCCAGGAAGAAGAAAAGGTAAAATTTTGTTTCATAGTGTAATCAATGGATTACAACCAATGTGGCAAGTGGCTCACATATACAATTCTTGACCCAAAATATTTGAGTAAATATTATCTGGCCCAGGAACTTCCCAATATTTCTTTAAAAAAATTCAGAATAAATATGATAACTTATCAACAATTCAGAACGAGGAATATCATTTAGTTATTTCTAGAAAAAAATGTAATGTTGCAGTTCATTTAAATACGTAGGTATGGTATAAACACAAGTGACAGAAAATGGTGAATTAAACATTCAAATGGTTTTGTATCTGTGGGAATAACCGTGAAAGGACAGCTGATATTAGGTTTTACTTCCAAGAACTACTGTTGATGAAATGACGTAAGTAAACCAAGAGATAACTTGAATGTTACGTTAAACGTGAGTTACAACAATTGTGTGATTAAAAAACAACAAAAGGTGTTGTGTACATAAAACTACAGTAGAATTGTGTCATATTATAGTGCATTCATTTATTCTGGCCATTAAATTTAAGAAGAGCACAGAGAGAAATCTCACAAGGTCGAAGGAAAGGAAAAATTTTAGTAAATATAATCTCGTGATGATATGCTGTTAGGACATCAATTTATATTTTTGATGTAGCATTATTGCTACTGGAACTGTCGATTCGTTAGAAGTGTAAATATATTATCTTCTTTGTAAATTATAATCTGGTATATGTATATAGAAGTTACAAATTTTTGGTAATTTAAAGAAAACCTCAAGATATGTAACATCAAAATAAATAAAAACTAAATTAAATATTACATTTTTATAAGTGTTTCATTTTTGACCATTTTCCCAATGTTTAGCCCAATTCAACAAAAAAAACTAATTTTAGAACAAGTTTCAAAGAAATGAGATCTCGACCACAGCTTTACCTATTTTATCCCAGCCAACCTGAATAACTCAGATAGACGAAAGGCTTCATCAAAACTGGATATAGTAAACTTGGTGTAGTGGACATGCCATTATATTCTTCGTTACTTTAATAAGTTGTAATTACACGTGCAAATTGATTTTTGTATAATAAGTTATGAGACGTATACAAGAATTTAGGATTAAGAAGACTGGTTGATGTTACAATAACAAACAAATATTAAGTCTATGTCTATGTTCAGGGGCAATGTGTACATGATCTTTTACAAAAAAAGGAATACTGGTAGTTTATATCTCTAACAGTTATTTAAATTCAGCGAGACAAAGAACATCAAAATTTAATTAATTTTTCACTTAACACTTTTTTGTGATCATTCCTATTTTTCACTTGAATTAACTTTTTTCAAAAAAATCGTTATAAGTTTTATTTTCAAAGAACTCATTGCAACTCAAGTCAATATTGAGTTTACAATGCAACAGTCCTTTCACTATTGATTCATTCATTAGACCTCTTTCTTAAGACAGGGGCAGAAGTGCCTGGTAAACAAAAAATGTACTCCATAACTTGCCTGACATTAGGTATAAAAATACTTTGATCTTTGAAGTGGTTGAAAAGTTCTACCCATTTTTCTTCACATCCTATTACTTTTCCTTTCCACTCGTCACATTTTGGTCATCAGAATAATTTAACAAGAACAACTTCATCAAACTGATCATCAACATTGATTACAGCATTTCCAAGCGTTTCCTTAATTTTTTCAGCAGCTGCTTCTATGTCAGGCCACAAGAAAACACTGTTTTTTATCCAAACAAAGTATTCCCCACCACCAAAACTGTTTTCCCACAGCTCAATATAAGACAGGCAGCAATCATAAAAACTGGTAAATTCCTTTCTAATCAAGTCTACTTGGCATCCTCCCTCTTCTTCTAGCACACTGCGTATTATATTTATTTATTTTTTGCACCAAGGGGAATAAAGTTATTATCTCATATTTCTTTCAGGTTGGTTTTGAACTTAAGTTCTGTAACAATATCACTTGTAGTTACTTTTGTTTTCTCCTTGGCTAAAATCACTTTGTTGAAGAAGCCTAGTTCTCCATGAACAAACCACAGATACATTTCTCCACATTTACTCTCAAAAAAATATTTTATCAACAATGGGCATTGTTCTTGTGAACAAAAATATGACTTCAGTCTTTCCTAAATCTGGCGAATTCTCCCAACAGTTGGTAACAAAGACAAATATCGCGTATTTACACATTGGAGAACATTCTTGTACTCAATGTCTACAAACTCGCAGAATTCTTTTAGGTGTGTAACATGCACAGTGTAAACACAAAAATACTTGTAAATTTTGACCACTAAGCTTTTCCCTTCAATAGGAAGGACATCAACTGCAGTTTGGAGATAGTTATGTACAATATGAGCACCACAACCAACACCCACAATATTTCTGCAAAGTTTTTTCTTCAGTCGACCATAAACATTATTTTTCCCTTTCTCTTTACACCTCCAAAATTTGTATTGCAGTTGTCACTAGAATAAGCGAACTTTTTGTTTGATAAATCATGTTGTATTTTTTTAAGTGGACACCAAGAAATTCTCCAAAATTTCTGATGTCACTACAGGAATCGATTGAAAGTCTGAAAGGTTTACTTTCATTTCTTCCTCTGGCAAAACATATCGCACCATGACAGGTATAATTTTGGCATACTTTCGATTTGAAGCATCTGCTGTAAATGAAATGAACTGGACCTCCATTAAGTCTCTCATCAATTCCTCTTCTGCTAAAGGAACAGTTGCATTCAAAATAATGACATCATTCTTATTCTGGCAGAACTGAACTTTGGTACAAATAACTTTGCTATCAGTTTGGAAGAGCAATCGGCTGTTTTAAAGCTTATGTTATGGGCAGCACTGTGATAAGCAAAGGTTGCTTCTTTGATAGCTATCAACAAGCCACTCTCTTTAGGCTCAGTATTTTAAAGAACATCAACTCATTAACTTTGAGCAGCTACTTAAAGACTACCTTCATGTTTCGCACATTTTAGATGGTCCTTTATTGTACCGTTTCTTCTTATTGTTGAACTGTGTGACGATTTTGTTTTTAAATGTATTTTAACGTATTTTCATATTAATCTGAATATAGTGAATTGTTCAAACAGCAAAGCTGTTAAATTTTAAAATGTACTTTTATCTAACTTGCGTGTCTATCACTCTTTATTGGTAGACAAAAATGTTTAATACAAAACATTTTTTTTTTCCGTTGTGGTTTACTATTTCGATGATATGTCAGTGACTGTGATTTTGTTGGACTATTAAAATGTTTTTAGGATAGTTCATTATTTCTACCTTTGTAAGGCCTCACGTCAGTGAGTGCTACGTTGTTCAACTATCGACATATTTTGTTAGGATGGTTCATTATTTCCACGTCTGTTAAGTTGTTGGATTAGTCAAATGTCTTTTTTTTTTTTTAATGCTTCATTACCTTCACGTTTGTTAGGGCTAATGTTAGTAACTGCTATGTTGTTCTCAGGGACGAGCGGTGATTTGATTTGATAGGGATGCAAAAGCATAAAAAGTGGCTTATAAAGTAAAAAAAAAAGAAAAGAAGTAAATAACGGCCACTAAAGATAAAGTTAATTAGTTGTAGTCTTTGTTTGTTTGGAAATTTCGCACAAAGCTACTCGAGGGCTATCTGTGCTAGCCGTCCCTAATTTAGCAGTGTAAGACTAGAGGAAAGGCAGCTAGTCATCACCACCCACCGCCAACTCTTGGGCTACTCTTTACCAACGAATAGTGGGATTGACCGTCACGTTATACACCCCCACGGCTGGGAGGGCGAGCATGTTTAGCGCCACGCGGGCGCGAACCCGCGACCCTCGGATTACGAGTCGCACGCCTTACGCGCTAGGCGATGCCGGGCCTAGTTGTAGTCAATAATCACATTTAAAATTAAGTACTGCATATTAGAAAAGCAGTTAACCAAAATGTCTTCTCGTATTGGTTTACACTGAATTTTCGAACGCAGTGCTTTGTTCTTCCAATCAGGTTTAGAGTTGGCATCGGTCTGCTATTTCTGATCATGCTTTCTTTATCACTAAAACTTTGAACCAAACTTGTTAACTAACAAGTTTTCAGTTACAATTTTTGCTATTATCTTTCGAATCCATTATCACATCTGAAGGGTGACACTTCATAAAAAATTATGCATACAAAATACAATATTAGCATTTAATCCAATGCCCGAAGCGTATGCACATCACACGGAGGGGAAACAAACAGCCAAGAGCGCCATGAAACAAACAAGTTACCAAATATCGCAAGAAAATTAACCGTCAATTATTTTTTTTATCATACTTCATTTGTTTATTATACTTTTTAATTTATAAACTCCTAATTACGAAATGCTAACTTATCTATAAATTATTTATTTCACTTAAATTTTTCAATGGTTTAATTTAATATATGGTTTTGTTTGATTTTTTCTAATTTTGCGAGAAGCTACACGAGGGCTATCTGCCCTTAATTTAGCAGTGTAAGACAAGAAGGAAGACACCTACTCAGCACCACTCACCGCCAACTCTTGGGCTGCTCTTTTGCCAACGAATAGTGGGATTGACTGTCACATAATGTGACCCCACAGATGAAAGGGCGAGCATGTATGGTGTGACGGGGATTAAAACCCCTGACCCTTAGATTACGATTCGAACACCTTAACATCCCTGGTCGTGCCGTTTTAATATATAGATTATAAATTGTCAATAAGTTCCTATTGTGCATGTATTTTGAAGTTGGATGAACTGGTAACTTCCTTTATGTCATAGAAGAGATCAATATAACATTCAAGATATTTTTTGTTTTTTTTAGATGCAACTATGAAATTTTTTATTTAGAAAATTATTCATGTAAGAAGCATTTCTTAGTTTAAATAAAATTTTATGTAAGAAAACTGTTTTTAGTTAGAAATAAAGCCTTTTCTAATAGGAAAGAAATCCACTCTAAAAAGGAACCATTTTGAGAGTTGTAGTCCAGACTCTTTCCAACAGGTGGTCTCGTCCATAAAAGGTGATTACTAATTATGTATGGTAGAGTACTTCCATATGAATCAGTTGCAAGTTCATAACGTCATATGTAGCTGATACATAAAAATTATTTTTTTCAAATACATTCTGGGGAAGCAATGTTTCCCTTGCTTTCATGGACCGCACACTTTGGTTGCTGGACTATTTAAATTTTCTTTTTAGATTGGTTTACTATTTACAGGATTGTTAGGGCTAATGTCAGTCATTACTATATTATTGAACTATTCCAATTTTTAATTGTAATGGTGTATTATTTCTACGTTAGGGCTAATGTCAGTGACTGTATTACAGTGTTGTTTGTTTACTTTTCCAAGTGTTACACCACTCTTGGTATTATCTGGATGTTGAACCTAAATATAACAATACCGGGTTTATTTTTAAATTATTCCATAATAAACTTCAGTTGTCATAACATTTTGGTTTCTTTTCGAGTGAAGTCACACTGGGCCTTTTACCGTGTCCGTAACGGGAAATAGAATCCCAAAGTTTAACATCATACGTCCGTAAACTTATCACACTTAGGGACACTTAAGGTATTTTATTTACTGAAAATTATTATTTGATACCTTCCATGTAAGAAAATAGTACTTCACAATCTTACAGTAGTGTTACAGAACAACTATGTCCCAACTCATCCTGACAATTTTTCCAGTTCTCGCTGATTCTTCACAGGCCGATGCAATATTTGATGAGGCGAAAGTGTCATGCGGTCGAATTTCTACCTCAGAAAAACCTGAAAAAAAACCATTAAAAATTAAATCTGATTACGCATGCTTTATAAAAAATTCATATACCTTATTCATCATTATGAACTGTACCCTATCAGTCGTCATAAATTTAGTTTTACTTTCAATAACCTTTTATTGTGATAATTAATAATCAGTTACTGATCACAAAATTCGACAAGCGAACTATAATAAGGACCTTTAACGTAATAGAATAAAACCCGTGTTTTTAAAGTGAACCTATGTTTTGTGAAAATGTATAAAACCTATTTGTTCAACAAATATAAGCTACACGTTTTCGGGAAGACATTTTTAGGCAATAAATTGGGAAAAAAACTTTCCTCTTTTTGTGATTTGTATTCCAACATTTCATATTTTCATTAAGGTAATGAAATACATACTATATTCAGTTCAGGTAATAAACCTGTATTATCCGATTATCTGGTATCCCATCAAAATATTAGGTACGAATTGACATTATATACCAATAACCTGATGTCATTCTTATCAAACTGTATGCTCTATTCACCTGATGATGGCCACTTGAAAACAAGGAATGTTATATCCATAAAATACCACATAACTTGCTAGAAGGAATGTTAGGTTCTATGTAGTATGCTCGACATTACATCTATATTTCCCGCGAGAAAGTCCGTGCCACACCATAGATAATTTAGTTCCATGAGAAACAAGGGAGAGTGGGAGCTTTGTGACTCCCTTTACTAACTTTCTACATTAAGAATATTTGCTCAAGATGTACAGAAATTTTGAGAAAGTTACATATTAAATTACATAGCAGGAAACACACACTGCAGTATTTATGCATACTATGTTTCTAACTTCTTTTACTATTGTAGGAGTTTCCATTATTACAGTTTTACCTTTAGTATGTGTTATAGTTACTTTTTCCGGTAGATAATACCTAACTTTGTCCTTAGGAATATTACTACAATTTCACACTTTGTAGTGAACGAAAGCCACAATATTTACTGGTCAAATAGTTGATATCTAGCGGTTACGGCTTCCACTATGTCGAATAAGAACGACTAGTCACGTAGATAGCACCAGTTATTATGGGTGAATCAGTTGGATTTACAGAGTCCTAATTGTTTTTTGATGTGAGCCAATCGATCGATAGATATGTCGAGAGTGAAACTGCTGATTGATTTATGGATCCAATACAAGACAAAACTGTAGTATTCTAAAGCATCTACACACACATATTGTTTGTATTTTTAGGTATAATTACAGTTTTATACTTTATATCACGTAACCAATCTGTTTGTTTCTCAGCTTAAGTTCAGTAATTTAGCTAAATTATTATTGATTTAGTTATTTCATGCGGAAATCAGTTTTACTACAGTAATACAGTGACCAACACTACAAGTTCATGAGTGGTCCAGGTTGGGAAAACTGTTGTTTATAAAAGAAATAAGGCGAAAAACATATATCTTCATGTCACAACCCAAAGTGTCTGGCCTTATTTTTTCTTGTGAATGGACTGGGAGATCTGTAATAATTAGATTACGTTAACGATTACCGTTTATCTCAACCACACAATTTGTTATTTTTACTTTTCTGTAAAACGTTACCCCACGAGCAATGTGTTGTCCAGTTCAGCTTTTATATGAATTTGAATAATACACGAGTAAAAACATATTACCTTGGACAGTATCGAGGAAATGTTCTATCTCAAAAGAATAGGCATCATTATATCGAGAAGCGAACGAGTAGCAGATAGGAACTGCGGTAGAGCCATTGGAACAGTGTGACACAACACCTGTTGGTCTAATGTTACCAGAATTCAACATACCCTTCGACCCAAAGACCTTGAAAATAAATAAAAATTATTGAAAACAAAAATAAAAAGACGTGTAAATATTTTCAACGTTTAGTATACTGTTGTAAAGCGGTTAAATCTTGTATACTCTATTTATTTGTGCCGTTCCCAAAATGAAACTAAAATTAATTTTTAGTAGTTTGACTTTTTTTCACTTCATTACAGTTCCAGCACAATTAGAGATTGTGGTAAAAGAAAATAAATATACCTACTTATCTTTCTGCTTCAGGCTATATCCTTTAGTTGTAGAAACTTCCAGAAAATATCATTACTTTAAGTTACCTTTCCTCTTTCTAATGGATCAGCGAGTGATGAGTCTTTGGTCTTCTGGTGAGCGCAGCACAGATAGCCCATTCTGTGACTTTTCGAAAACCAAAGACCGAATGACATTAATGAAAGCTCTATTGTTAATGAACATGATACTTATCTGCTTTCTAGTAACTTTCGCTGGAAGCTGTCCACAACTTAGAAGTGATAGACTAGGGTGAATGCGGGTAGTCAACACCACCAAACAACTTTTCCCAACACACAGTGGAATTTACCGTCGCTTCATAATGTTCTGACGGCTGAAAGTGCAAGTATGTTCAGTGACATGATTCGAACCCACAAGCCGCAGAATGTAAGTCAAGTGCTCGAACCACTGGGTCCTTTCTTATAGGCTTTCCATAATAATAAATTACTAAAAAAAATAGGACTTAGTGTTTAAAAATATGTTTAAATGGTCATCAACCCCTCAAAAAATCAAGAAATACGTTTTGTTTTTTATTTGTTATTGTTCTTTTTAATTTCGCGCGAGGCAACACAAGGGATATCTGTTTTCGCCGTCCGTCATTCAGCAGTGTAAGATCAGATAGATGGAAGGCATCTAGTCATCACCACCCACCACCAACTCTTGAGCTACTCTTTCACCAACGAATAGTTGGATTGACCGTCATATTATGACACTCCTACGGCTGAAAGGGCAGACAAGTTTGGTGTGACGGAATTCGAACCTGCGACCCTCAGATCGTGAAGAAACAAGTAAGTATTTTGAAAATTATGTGTTCTGACGCCTATAAAGAAAACAAGGTGTTGTTATAATCTGGTAGTTACCTCTATTCTCTGGTCGTACCCATAAACCGCACTTCTGCTGATATCCGTGAGACTGATGACCCCACTGGGAAAATTCATCACTATACCAGCTGTGTCAAAGTCATCAATGTCTTTGAAAAGACTGTTGAAGGCATGAGAGTGGGCGTACACCGAGGTCGGAAGTTCCCCCAATATCCAGCAAATCAAGTCAATGTCGTGAATGGCAAAGTCGTGGAATAATCCACCTGAAAAGATTTCATCACATCTGTTTCTTGTTCGAAAAAGAAAAAAGTGGGTAAAACATAACATGGTCAACATAACTGGTGTCTTTCATAACTATTACACCTGGACATTTACACACACTGGAAAATACGAGAAACTCGTGATTTGAAAGGACTGGTTAATGCACTAGTTTGCTAATAGAATAAGTGTATTGAGAATACAACTTTAGTGGATGTGAGAGATAGCGTGAAATGCAAGGGCAAGATAAGTCATTTGAAGATGCCTAAGTTCCATATCAATTTAATCATTAACCCCATCACGACTACTCTAACTAGACGCCCGGTTTTGCCAGGACAGTTCCCCCATCCATTTTTTAAAAGTTTGTTCTAGTGTCCCGCAAACTTTTTTCGCGGGAAACACAAAACGTCTCAGTTTTGTGATAAAAACATTAAACTGTCATTCACATTGAATCAAGGATGTAATGGTCCAGTTGGCTTGTTCGTTGTTGAAACACGTGCTCTTCTGCTGTCAAGTGCTCTCGAAAGCCCTGTGTGTATGTGTTGAGAAACTCAGTTTTTTAGTTAGTATATTTATAGCAGCTTACGTTTGTATGATTGATAGTTAGACGACTGTTTATTATTAAAAAATGTTTAATTTCTTAAAGTGCTTAAAAGAAAATGTTTTTAAACACTGAGAGCAGGCTTCATTTTATTTTCTTTCTTTTAGAGATGACCCACTCAGATAACACTATTTCTAAAGCTGTGTTTTCGATAGCAGATTGGACGTTGCGGGCCACACTGCCAAGAAAAAGAAAAAAACAAGCAAACTGGGGACAAAGTCTGCACTGTACCAGTTGTTCGGTTTGGAAATCTGGTCGCCCGAATTAGGATCCCCCTTACCTCAACGCACACAAACACACATTAGGTTGTTAATCTACACGTTGTACCATACGCGTAGTCATGTTTCTCAGAGAAGGTCTTTACGTATATTCCACAAATGGGTCTACATCTCTACCTCACCTACAGCATGTTCCTTACCAGATGTTTTCAGGTACTCTAAAGATGGCCGAGGAGAGTCTCGGTTACAAGTCTTCACCACTTGAATTTGTCCTACATCACCTCTTTCTATCCGGTCTTTTATGTTCTTGAACCCTGGGTCAAATCGCCTGTAAAAACAACACAAAGAATAGAGTAAAGTATTCAGTCAGTTGATATTAAAAATAACAACCAACCACCGATGAATAGTTTTGAGGCTAGAAACAGGTCTGCTTGTACGTAGTTTCTACGATATTTTACCTGAATGGAAAACCATTTTTTTAATTGCTCATAAAATTAATTTTATTGTTACGTAAGGAAGTATTTCCTACCTGTTGAAGGCACATAGTAAAGGTTTTCCGGCTTTCGAAGCTGCCTCATAACATTTCACTGTGCCCTCTGTGGTGAGAGATAATGGTTTTTCACAGAGAACGGCTTTACCTAGGTACGTGTTGAAGAAAACATTTTTAAATTTAAATGTAGAGATAGTTTTTCAAAAAGATAGCACTTTTGCGATATCTATCGAATCTTCAGTTTTTTGCTATCAAGCTTTAAGTTTGTATCTGAAAGTTAGACAAACGTTATGGCTTTCCAATTATTTTTTTATCTTAATAATGTATTCTCCTAAAATTGTTTTAGTTCTAATAGCTTCCGATAGGTGGAAAAACAAATATACGTAAAGCTGTGTGTGTTTTCTAAAAACAAAGCCACATCGGGCTATCTGCTGAGCCTACCGAGGGGAAGCGAACTCCTAATTTTAGCATTCTAAAGTCGTGGACATACCACTGTCCAAGCGGGGTGTACGTAAAAGTATGTAGTAGGGTGTCTGTTGACAGTTTAGAGAAATAAATTCCCTTATCGACACGTTGGTGAGCTTGCAGAAGAATTGTATAACCTCATAGAATTCTTATTTTATTTATTGATCAACAAACCGATTTACTGACAGATGTAAACATGAAAAATAATTATTTTGGCTGAAGTATGAGAAAGAAGAATTTTCTCGTACAAATAACAGGTAGTAATAATAATCTGTAACAAAAAACAAGTTATACTGCTTATTTCTTTTTTTGATTTCGCGCAAAGATACAGGAGATCTATCTGCGTTAGACATTCCTAAGTTAACAGTGTAAAGCTAAAGGGAAGCCAGTCAGTCATCACCAACCACCGCCAACTTTTGACTACTCTTTTACTCAAGAATAGTGGGATTGACCGTAACATTATCACACCCACAGGGCTGAAAGGTCGAGCAAGGTTGGTGTGACTGGGATTCGAACCCGCAATTCTCAGATTACGAGTTGAGCGCCCTAAGCATCTGGCCAAGTAATATTGCTTATTATTGCTATTATTGGGTTTTTATAACGATTTGTTACCTTTTAAACCAAAATAAATCATAAAAAAACATTTTGTAGGGCTTCAGGTTTAAAGTTATAAATATAAAAAGTTTCTTCTAATTTCGCCCTCTAGTGGCACAACAGTATGTCTGCGAATTTACAACGCTAGAAACCAAAACGGGTTTCGATACAACCCGATCTGGGAGACAAATTATGAAAATAAATTATATTCTCTTCATGCCATTTTTAAGAACACGTGGTTATTAATTACATATTTATTAGTATTTGGCTGATGATAAAAGAGCCTAAATTATGACTCACCACTTTCTAGAGCCTTCTTGACAAGTTGCTCGTGAGTTTGCGTTGGCGTACAGATTACTACAGCTGTCACTCTGTAACATTACAAACATTGTTTTAATAAAGGACGGGCACGCTTATCTGGAGCGATTTAGATTATTTCGAGACGTGTGTTGTTATGTCTTATTTCTCATATTCGTTTCTACCAATAGCCGACCATAAATCGAATGTATTAGAAAGGCACTTAATTAGTCAGTAATGAGATTTGGTGGTTCGTTATTCTTAAAAACACACCTGCTCCGTAGCAAAACATGTTAATCACCAGACTATTTTAGACCATTAAATGCTTGATGTATATATATTACATGTCAGCTATAGCTTAATTACTGTATTTAGTCAATGTTTATAGTCTTCTAAACTTACATTAGAGCTAACCAAATCTACCACTTACTGAGGATCACAGAAGATGACATCAGACTCGGTCGGCGTCAACATTCTAGTGTTTGACAGCTTCCATTTATTTTGCACATAGTCCGTTCTGGACTGGCTTTTCTCCACACAGTATAACAGCTCAGATCGAGGGTTAGACAATATTTTCTCAAAATGGATTGTTCCAATACGACCCAGTCCGAACAGAGCGATACCCACTTTATTGGCGCCAACATTGGTTTTCACTCCCTTCAAATCAGCTTCATAACTATATGAAAATAGTTGCAGAATATCTGGTTACGATATCCATAGACCCTTTTTCAAAGAACACAATATTAACTTAAACAGCGACGAAAAAAAACTGCCTGTTATAAGTAGAAACAATCGTTTCTATCTGACGCTGGAGTTCTATTCGAAGTCAAACCTATAACATTCAGTTTTTTCAATCCACCAATCTATAAGTGATATCATATATTAGAGCTGATATATATCTTTCGTGTATATTATGATCATTATTGAACGAAGAACAAAACAATACAGATATTTCTCATTATTTTAAAGTAGTTCAGATTGAGGTTAAGTATTAAAATATCTAAATACAGCTTTTCTTAGTATATATATTTTTTGCATAAATTTTAAAAGTTTGTGGCTAAATAGAAGGTTTGTACCCGCTTATTCTACCTCCCTGTTTTACTTTCTGCCAGGTGGCAGTGTATTTGATTTTTCCTTTTAAAGACAGAGCTGCACTATGGAATATCTGTGTTGTTCCACGATGAGTATGGAACTCCAGTTTTAGTGTTATAAGTCCCGAGAATTAGGAATGAGCATACTACAAGGGGACAGAATAGTGTGGTGCGAGAAAGAATTTTAAAGTCGTTCGAATAAAGTCACGTTATCTACTTAGTATTTTAATTTCTCAGACAGTTTATATTTCCTACTTGTGTGATTTTTCTTTTGCGATATTGTTGAAACACAAGCAGTAATAACAGCATACAGAATATTTATCCTACAATAACAATTATTCAAAATATCAAAAAAGTCTCACCTTAGGTACCTATAGTCAGTTGCTGCAGCTGCACACATTGTTTATAAGTCTTAGAACTGAATGCCACGTCCTCTCTCCGTAAAATGGAATTTCACAGCTCTTTCTCTGCGCTTTAGAGGATGTTTTCTGTCATATGACTGTTATAGAATGCTATGCTTGAGTGTTTCGTAACCGAATCACTCCCTCTACGTCAGAAAATATTAAACTCTCAGTACTGATTTATGTTACTTGAATTGATGTAGAAAATACTCAAACGAACTTCTTAAGTTTATTTGAGTTGAAAGACTAGGGAATGAGTTTAAATCATGATTACTTCATCCTATTTACCCCACGTTTGAACTGCGTTGGGACTAGTTAGTTTTTAAATTATGCTATATCATTATTTTGATAAAAACAAACAAACAAAACATAACATATTCTCATAATCGAGGGAAAATATTTTCCCGAATTGTAACAGCTTATGATGTAGGGGAGGAATTCACAAATGTGCACTTACTCTGAAATTTACCATGTCTTATGATTTACACGGAGTTAGAAATCTTAACGGTTAGCCTACTCTAGCTTATGATTTACAAGGGGTAGAAATCTCAACGGTAGGCCTCTTCTAGTCTATGATTTACAAGGAATATAAATCTCAACGGTAAGCCTATTCTGGTTTATATTTGTTTGTTTATGAATTTCGCACAAAGCTACTCGAGGGCTATCTGTGCTAGCCGTCCCTAATTTAGCAGTGTAAGACTAGAGGGAAGGCAGCTAGTCATCACCACCCATAGCCAACTCTTGGGCTACTCTTTTACCAACGAATAGTGGGATTCACCGTCACATTATACGCCCCCACGGCTGGGAGGGCGAGCATGTTTAGCGCGACGCGGGCACGAACCCGCGACCGTCGGATTACGAGTCACACGCCTTACGTGCTTGGCCATGCCAGGCCCTTCTGGTTTATGATTTACGAGGGGTATAAATCTCAACTAGCTTATGATTTACCGGGGGCAGTAACAATAATAACACTTATAATGTAACAATAAAACCCAGTTTTCGTTGATAAAAAGTAGTCGAGCACTTGATAGTTGAGTAACTGCTTTCGCGAAATTCAGCACACAAAACTGGAAGATAAAATTTGAACATAGCACACATGTATGGGTATAGACATTTGAAATCAATATCTTAATTGTTTTTGGTTGTGGCGGTGGTGTGGATATAATATTTTGGCTATTAAATGGAAACGTATTTATCTGGTGAATATAGGTGTTGAAATATTCCAACTTTAGACCATTATATCGGGCATATTGATTCCGATTATGTATTTTTAAAAATAATTACACATTATTTCAACCTCTAACAATTCTCAACTAGTTGTATCATTGGGTAAAAATTACTTTGTTTTTAGAATAGAGAAATAAGAAGCCATAAACTGAGAGTAATTCTCTTGTGCACTCCGTTTACTATCAAACATGTTGGTGTCATCAACTTGTCTTACGTGTGTTATAAAAACAGAAAATTGAATGACAACACCTCAAAGACCTCGCAAGTTTCTCTGTTCATCGTAAACCAGTTTAATCCTGTTTTCGTTCCTTGGGGGTCACTCATGTGATTGAGATCGTACCAGATTTAGAGGGTTTAGTTTTTTCGCATCGTATTCTCTATGTACAAGAAAAAGAAAAAACAAAAAAGCTCAGTGAATAATTCGAAAATAAATCTGTGATATATCAACATGAAATTGAATTAATTTAATAACATAGGAATAAGTCCGCAGAATAACAGGAGATTCGATCAGGATGTTTAATATGTAATAATGCTCAATATCTAAATTAGTGAGGCTGAGAAAAAAAGTGTGGACACTAGGTAATGCACAAATGAAAAATCTTTATTAATTCGTAGATGAAATGTTGTTAAACACTGAACAGTCACTTTTACTGGATCTTCGTTGAAATTCATTAATCTTCAATATCATTTACTAAGGTTTTTTTAATTCAACGTTCCTTACTTCTCAAGAAATATCGTACATACCCAGAACAACTGGTGTTGCTCGCGTGACTGAACATTTTCATTCAAACAAAGATGAGGCGATAACCTCGAGATGACACCCGGATTACCATTGAAAGAGTTTGTTTGTTTTTGAATTTCGCACAAA